>NC_069505.1:68609813-68909813 GCF_027579735.1 Bombina bombina
GTGTGTCTTGTTCAGTGGTGGTCGTCTTTCAGCCTTTCTTACCTTGGCCATGTCTCTGAGTATTGCACACCTTGTGCTTTTGGGCACTCCAGTGATGTTGCAGCTCTGAAATATGGCCAAACTGGTGGCAAGTGGCATCTTGGCAGCTGCACGCTTGACTTTTCTCAGTTCATGGGCAGTTATTTTGCGCCTTGGTTTTTCCACACGCTTCTTGCGACCCTGTTGACTATTTTGAATGAAACGCTTGATTGTTCGATGATCACGCTTCAGAAGCTTTGCAATTTTAAGAGTGCTGCATCCCTCTGCAAGATATCTCACTATTTTTGACTTTTCTGAGCCTGTCAAGTCCTTCTTTTGACCCATTTTGCCAAAGGAAAGGAAGTTGCCTAATAATTATGCACACCTGATATAGGGTGTTGATGTCATTAGACCACACCCCTTCTCATTACAGAGATGCACATCACCTAATATGCTTAATTGGTAGTAGGCTTTCGAGCCTATACAGCTTGGAGTAAGACAACATGCATAAAGAGGATGATGTGGTCAAAATACTCATTTGCCTAATAATTCTGCACTCCCTGTATATATATATATATATATATATATATATATATATATATATTTACATATATATATACATATGTATATCTAATTATTATTTAAAAAATATATCTGAATATCTATATATACATACAGTATATACATATATAGATATTGTATTTACACACACATATATATATATATACCTGTATATGTATTTTAAAATACATTTGTTTTATGTGAAGAACACTGGAATGTCAAGTATTTATATTCAAAATGCATTAAACATGAAAAAAAATATATATTGCATGTTTCAAGGTATTTGACTGGAAGGGGCTCCAACGTTATATATATATACACACACACACACACACATATATATATATATATATATATATATATATCTACATAGGTGAATGCATGTATATTTATGTGTATATATGTATGTATGTGTATTAATGTGTATACATGTGTTTATATGTGTAAATATATGTCACACACACACATGTAGGCATATATACATTGCAGCACTTTCTAGTCAAACACATATACCATATCCCTTTTAACTCTTTTAAAACTGTGCCCACTCAGCATTCAATAAATGGGGCCCATACCATTTTCTCAATAGAAATCCTTAGCAATACTAAAATATACTACACCAATCTTAAAGGGACAGTAAAGTCAAAATTAAACTTCATTGATTCAGATAGGCCATGTCATTTTAAACAACTTTCCAGTTTACTTTTACCATCAAATTTGGTTTGTTCTTTTGGTATTCTTAGTTAAAAGCTAAACCTAGGTAGGCTCATATGCTAATTTCTAAGCCCTTGAAGGTGGCCTTTGATAGTTTTTCACAGCAACATTTGACAGCAACATTTGAGTATTTTTGGGGGCCAGATTTCTTTTTGTAAAAGAGCAACAAACTAAGGCTAGATTATGAATGGCTGCTAACTGTAGTGCGAGAGCAATATCATGTTTTTTTTTTGGCTTTTTGCGTGATAGACATAGCCAGCGTATTACAAGTTGAAAATAAATGCGCTTACTTAAGCTCAATCAAGATTTGCGCCCATTGGTCTAGTGTCTCTCTAACAGGCCAGCTTTTCTGGATTACCTTGGGTGAGAGCAGTTAAAATAACCACATTCCCTGATTATTTCACCTTTCGCCTGAGGACAGGTTTGAAAACCAGTGGTCTAGTGCGACTTGAGAGCTTAGGTAAAAGGTTATGGCTAAAAAAAAGTGGCACAACATATATATACACTTAAAAGTACATTCACTCATATAAACACTATCTGATATGAAATTAGTTTAAAAAAATATATTTTAAAAATTATAAGGGCTCAATGATATATGGTATAAGGTGTTTGACAGGAAAGGACTGCAAAGGGCTTTAACATATATGTTTACATATACATCTAAATGTGTGTGTATGTATATATATATATATATGTATGTGTGTGTGTGTGTGTGTGTGTGTGTGTGTGTACAGATATATTTATTTGCCCTGTACATATTTAACATTCCAATGTTCTTCACTTTCAGGATAAAGAAATGTGTATTGTAAATATATATATCTATATATATCTATATCTATATATTTTTTCTTTTGTGCTCTCTATTGACTTCTATGGGGAGAAATGTAGACGCGGTCGCAATATTTGGTTAGCGAGCATCTGATTTTTACTTTTATCTTGTAATACGCGCGCTAACCCTCGCACTTAAAAAGCTTCCATCTAGCAAAGTTACGTTCGAGCGGGAACGGTAAATAGCGCTTCACTCGTAATCTAGCCCTCAGATCTTAGTGTGCCGCACTTTTACTTACCTAATTAAAATAAATGTATTTACAATTTCACAAGCAGGAAATCACTGTTCTGTTTTTTAAATACAGTTAAAAGCTTCTGCTTTTTGTCAGGCTTATTTCCAATAAATGTTTATGAATTAAACAATAACTAAATCACATTTGACATTAATTAAATGTGTTAAACAGTTGTAAAATTGATAAAATCTAAACATTTATATTAGATACAATTAAATTTCATACTTAAATTAATAATTGAATCTAAAGGGGAGTAGTTTATACTATGGTTCCAATTTATCAAACGCCAGCTAAACAAGGATTCTGTCTGTGAATATGGTGCGCTTGCATCTGGGGCGAGCGAGCAGCATCTGCTGCCAACAGTTATCAAGGCACAAGCAATTGCTTGTGCAGCTGCTCCCCCTGGAGAATTTGTCAATCATGACCAGGATGATTTAACTTGTCCACCCTTGAGTTGGTGTAGAGGTTAAGTTACAGCAGTCTTCATACTTCAGCTACTTAAATAGCATTTCAGGTCCCCTCAAACTCCGCAGCTGCATCCGCATCTTCATAAATGGAGCACAGTATGACATTTGTGGTTGATTATAATTTATAATTTGATAATTGTCTGAATGTTAATGGCAGATGAGCCCTTTCAGATGTCCATGAGATCGCAATCAGTCATAAGGACAATACTAACTCCTTAGCAGAAGTTGCCTGAGCTACCAAATCAACTGCTCACCCCATAACACAAGAAATATAAAACACCCAGGCACAGAGATGGAGAAAAGACCAACATGGTCACGTTTATTAAGGTAACCAACAATGTAGGCATGAAATACACTGAACTGTGATGAAGATATCAAGGGATGTCAGCATCTGAGTCCCTAAATATTACAAACAGTGATGTCGCGAATAGTTCGTCGGCGAATAGTTCCCGGCGAACATAGCATGTTCGTGTTCACCGCGGCGGCCGAACATATGCAATGTTCGATCCGCCCCCTATTCTTCATCATTGAGTAAACTTTGACCCTCTACCTCACAGTCAGAACACACATTACAGCCAATCAGCGGCAGACACTCCCTCCCAGACCCTCCCACCTCCTGGACAGCATCCATTTTAGATTCATTTGGAAGATGCATTCTTAGTGAGAGGAGGGACAGTGTAGCTGCTGCTGATTTAATAGGGAAATTGATAGCTAGGCTAGTGTATTCAGTGTCCACTACAGTCCTTAAGGACTCATCTGATCTCTGCTGTAAGGACAGCACCCAAAAAAGCCCTCTTTAGGGCTAGAACATCAGTCTGCTTTTTTTTTTTCTTCATGTGTAATATAATTGCAGTTGCCTGCCTGCCAGCGTGTGTGTCAGGCTCACAGCGTTTACTGTGCCCACTTGCCCAGTGCCACCACTCATATCTGGTGTAACAGAAGTGTAGATTTAAAAAAAAAACAACACTTTTTTGACTGTGTTAAATAATAGCAGTCAGTTTCCTTCACACGTGTGCGTTTCAGGGCCTGCCTGCCAGGGCACAGTGTCACCCCAGTGCAACTCATATCTGGTGTAACAGTAGTGTAGATTTAAAAAAAAACAACACTTTTGACTGTGTTAAATAATAGCAGTCAGTTTCCTTCACACGTGTGCGTTTCAGTGCCTGCCTGCCTGCCAGGGCACAGTGTCACCCCAGTGCAACTCATATGTGGTGTAACAGTAGTGTAGATTTAAAAAAAAAAAACTTTTTTGACTGTGTTAAATAATAGCAGTCAGTTTCCTTCACACGTGTGCGTTTCAGTGCCTGCCTGCCAGGGCACAGTGTCACCCCAGTGCAACTCATATCTGGTGTAACAGTAGTGTAGATTTAAAAAAAACAACACTTTTTTGACTGTGTTAAATAATAGCAGTCAGTTTCCTTCACACGTGTGCGTTTCAGGGCCTGCCTGCCAGGGCACAGTGTCACCCCAGTGCAACTCATATATGGTGTAACAGTAGTGTAGATTTAAAAAAAACAACACTTTTTTGACTGTGTTAAATAATAGCAGTCAGTTTCCTTCACACGTGTGCGTTTCAGGGCCTGCCTGCCAGGGCACAGTGTCACCCCAGTGCAACTCATATCTGGTGTAACAGTAGTGAAGATTTAAAAAAAAAAAACACTTTTGACTGTGTTAAATAATAGCAGTCAGTTTCCTTCACACGTGTGCGTTTCAGTGCCTGCCTGCCAGGGCACAGTGTCACCCCAGTGCAACTCATATCTGGTGTAACAGTAGTGTAGATTTAAAAAAAACAACACTTTTTTGACTGTGTTAAATAATAGCAGTCAGTTTCCTTCACACGTGTGCGTTTAAGTGCCTGCCTGCCAGGGAACAGTGTCACCCCAGTGCAACTCATATCTGGTGTAACAGTAGTGTAGATTTAAAAAAAACAACACTTTTTTGACTGTGTTAAATAATAGCAGTCAGTTTCCTTCACACATGTGCGTTTCAGTGCCTGCCTGCCAGGGCACAGTGTCACCCCAGTGCAACTCATATCTGGTGTAACAGTAGTGTAGATTTAAAAAAAACAACACTTTTTTGACTGTGTTAAATAATAGCAGTCAGTTTCCTTCACACGTGTGCGTTTCATGGCCTGCCTGCCAGGGCACAGTGTCACCCCAGTGCAACTCATATCTGGTGTAACAGTAGTGTAGATTTAAAAAAAAAAAACACTTTTTTGACTGTGTTAAATAATAGCAGTCAGTTTCCTTCACACGTGTGCGTTTCAGTACCTGCCTGCCAGGGCACAGTGTCACCCCAGTGCAACTCATATCTGGTGTAACAGTAGTGTAGATTTTAAAAAAACAACACTTTTTGGACTGTGTTAAATAATTTCAGTCAGTTTCCTTAACACGTGTGCGTTTCAGGGCATGCCTGCCAGAAAACAGTGTCACCCCAGTGCAACTCATATCTGGTGTAACAGTAGTGTAGATTTAAAATAAACACAATTTATGCTTACCTGATAAATTTATTTCTCTTGTGGTGTATCCAGTCCACGGATCATCCATTACTTGTGGGATATTCTCATTCCCAACAGGAAGTTGCAAGAGGACACCCACAGCAGAGCTGTAATATAGCTCCTCCCCAACTGTCATAGCCAGTCATTCGACCGAAAACAAGCCGAGAAAGGAGGAACCATAGGGTGTAGTGGTTACTGTAGTTTAAATTTAAAAATTACCTGCCTTAAAATGACAGGGCGGGCCGTGGACTGGATACACCACAAGAGAAATAAATTTATCAGGTAAGCATAAATTGTGTTTTCTCTTGTAAGGTGTATCCAGTCCACGGATCATCCATTACTTGTGGGATACCAATACCAAAGCTAAAGTACACGGATGAAGGGAGGGACAAGGCAGGAACTTAAATGGAAGGAACCACTGCCTGTATAACCTTTCTCCCAAATATAGCCTCCGAAGAAGCAAAAGTATCAAATTTGTAAAATTTTGAAAAAGTATGAAGCGAAGACCAAGTCCCGCCTTGCAAATCTGTTCAACAGAAGCCTCATTTTTAAAGGCCCAAGTGGAAGCCACAGCTCTAGTGGAATGAGCTGTAATCCTTTCAGGAGGCTGCTGTCCAGCAGTCTCATAGGCTAAGCGGATTAAGCTTCTTAGCCAAAAAGAAAAAGAGGTTGCCAAAGCCTTTTGACCTCTCCTCTGTCCAGAGTAGACAACAAACAAAGCAGATGTTTGACGAAAATCTTTAGTAGCTTGTAAGTAAAACTTTAAAGCACAGACCACGTCCAGATTGTGTAACACAAGGATGGAACCACAATCTCTTGATTGATATTCTTGTTAGATACCACCTTAGGTAAGAACCCAGGTTTGGTACGCAGGACTACCTTATCGGTATGAAAAATCAGATAAGGAGAATCACATTGTAAGGCAGATAGCTCAGAGACTCTACGAGCTGAGGAAATAGCTACCAAAAAAAAAAAAAAGAACTTTCCAAGATAAAAGTTTGATATCTATGGAATGAAGAGGTTCAAACGGAACTCCTTGAAGAACCTTAAGAACCAAGTTTAAGCTCCATGGTGGAGCAACAGGTTTAAACACAGGCTCGATTCTAACTAAAGCCTGACAAAATGCCTGAACGTCTGGAACATCTGCAAAAGAATAGACAGAGCAAAAATCTGTCCCTTTAAGAAACTAGCTGACAATCCTTTTTCCAAACCTTCTTGGAGAAAAGATAAAATCCTAGGAATCCTGACCTTACTCCATGAGTAACCCTTGGATTCACACCAATAAAGATATCTACGCCATACCTTATGGTAAATTTTCCTGGTGACAGGCTTTCGCGCCTGTATTAAGGTATCAATAACTGACTCGGAGAAGCCACGCTTTGATAAAATCAAGCGTTCAATCTCCAGGCAGTCAGCCTCAGAGAAATTAGATTTGGATGGTTGAAAGGACCCTGAAGTAGAAGATCCTGTCTCAGAGGCAGAGACCATGGTGGAAAGGATGACATGTCCACTAGATCTGCATACCAGGTCCTGCGTGGCCACGCAGGTGCTATCAGAATCACCGATGCTCTCTCCTGCTTGATCTTGGCAATCAGTCGAGGGAGCAGAGGAAACGGTGGAAACACATAAGCCAGGTTGAAAGACCAGGGCGCTGCTAGAGTATCTATCAGTGTCGCCTTGGGATCCCTGGACCTGGATCCGTAACACGGAAGCTTGGCGTTCTGGCGAGACGCCATGAGATCCAGTTCTGGTTTGCCCCAACGGAGAATCAGTTGTGCAAATACCTCCGGATGGAGTTCCCACTCTCCCGGATGAAAAGTCTGACGACTTAGAAAATCCACCTCCCAGTGCTCTACACCTGGGATATGGATAGCTGATAGGTGGCAAGAGTGAATCTCTGCCCAGTGAATTATTTTTGAAACTTCTAACATCTCTAGGGAACTTCTTGTTCCCCCTCGATGGTTGATGTAAGCAACAGTCGTGATGTTGACCGACTGAAATCTGATGTACCTCAGAGTTGCTAACTGAGGCCAAACCTGAAGAGTCTTGAATATCGCTCTTAGTTACAGAATATTTATTGGAAGGAGAGACTCCTCATGAGTCCACGATCCCTGAGCCCTCAGGGAGTTCCAGACTGCACCCCAACCTAGAATGCTGGCATTTGTTGTTACAATAGTCCAATCTGGCCTGCGAAGGTCATACCTTTAGACAGATGGACCCGAGATAGCCACCAGGGAAGAGGATCCCTGGTCTCTTGGTCCAGATTCAGTTGAGGGGACAAATCTGTGTAATCCCCGCTCCACTGACTGAGCCTGCATAGTTGCAGCGGTCTGAGATGTAAGCGCGCAAACGGCACAATGTCCATTGCTGCTACCATTAAGCCGATTACTTCCATACACTGAGCCACCAAAGGGCGCGGAATGGAATGAAGAACCCGACAGGAATTTAGAAGCTTTGATAACCTGGACTCCGTCAAGGTAAATTTTCATTTCTACAGAATCTATCGGAGTCCCTAGAAAGGAAACTCTTGTGAGTGGGGAAAGAGAACACTTTCCACCCATGCGACCTCAGAAATGCCAGTACTACGTCCGTATGAGACTTGGCAATTTGGAAGTTTGACACCTGTATCAGGATGTCGTCTAAATAAGGGGCTACTGCTATGCCCCGCGGCCTTAGGACCGCCAAAAGCGACCCTAGAACCTTTGTAAAGATTCTTGTGGCTGTAGCTAATCCAAAGGGAAGAGCTACAACTGGTAATGCCTGTCTTGAAAGGCAAACCTGAGAAACCGATGATGATCTTTTTGTATCGGAATGTGAAGATAAGCATCCTTTAGATCCACTGTAATCATATATTGACCCTCCTGGATCAGTGGTAGGATTGTACGAATAGTTTCCATCTTGAATGATGGAACTCTGAGGAATTTGTTTAAGATCTTTAGATCCAAAATCGGTCTGAAGGTTCCCTCTTTTTTGGGAACCACAAACAGAGTTGAGTAAAAACCCTGTTCCTGTTCCTCCTTTGGAACTGGATGGATCACTCCCATAACTAGGAGGTCTCGTACACAGTGTAAGAATGCCTCTCTCTTTATCTGGTTTGCAGATAATTGTGAAAGGTGAAATCTCCCTTTTGGGGGGGAAGCTTTGAAGTCCAGAAGATATCCCTGGGATATTATTTCCAACGCCCAGGGATCCTAAACATCTCTTGCCCACGCCTGGGCGAAGAGTGAAAGTCTGCCCCCTACTAGATCCGTTACCGGATAGGGGGTCGATCCTTCATGCTGTCTTAGAGGCAGCAGCAGGCTTTTTGACCTGCTTACCTTTTTTCCAGGTCTGGTTTGGTCTCCAGACCGTCTTGGATTGAGCAAAAGTTCCCTCTTGTTTATTATTAGAGGAAGTTGATGCTGCACCTGCCTTGAAGTTTCGAAAGGCATGAAAATTAGACTGTTTGGCCCTAGATTTGGACCTGTCCTGAGGAAAGGCACGACCTTTTCCTCCCGTGATATCAGCAATAATCTCCTTCAAACCAGGCCCGAATAGGGTCTGCCCCTTGAAGGGAATGTTAAGTAGCTTAGATTTTAAAGTCACGTCAGCTGACCATGATTTAAGCCATAGCGCTCTGCGCGCCTGTATAGCAAAACCAGAATTCTTAGCCGTTAGTTTATTCAAATGAACAATGGCATCAAAAATAAAATAATTGGCTAGCTTAAGTGCTCTAAGTTTGCCAAGTATGTCATCCAATAGTGTCGCTACCTGTAAAGCCTCTTCCAGAGACTCAAACCAGTACGCCGCAGCAGCAGTGACAGGGGCAATGCATGCAATGGGCTGTAGGATAAAACCTTTTTGAATAAATATTTTCTTAAGGTAACCTAATTTTTTATCCATTGGATCTACAGGGATAGTAGTACGCTTTGCTAGAGTAGAAACTGCTCCCTCCACCTTAGGGACTGTCTGCCATAAGTCCCGTGTGGTGGCGTCTATTGGAAAACATTTTTCTAAAAATAGAAGGGGAAGAGAACGGCACACCTGGTCTATCCCATTCCTTATTAATAATTTCTGTAAACCTTTTAGGTATTGGAAAAACATCAGTACACACTGGCACTGTAAAGCATTTATCCAGTCTACACAATTTCTCTGGCACTGCAATGGTATCACAGTCATTCAGAGCAGCTAAAACCTCCCTAAGCAACACGCGGAGGTGTTCAAGCTTAAATTTAAATGTAGAAATATTAGAATCAGGTATCTTTCCTGAGTCATTAACATCACCCACTGACTGAAGCTCTCCTTCCTCAGCTTCTGCATATTGTGAGGCAGTATCAGACATGGTTCTTAAAGCGTCAGTATTCTCTGCATTTTGTCTCACCCCAGAGCTATCTCGCTAACCTCTAAGTTCAGGTAGTCTGGCTAATACCACTGACAGTGTATTATCCATGACTGCCGCTATGTCTTGTAAAGTAAACGCTATGGGCGCCCTAGATGTACTTGGCACCATTTGAGCGGGAGTCCCTTGGGCGGGAGTCAAAGGGTCTGACACGTGGGGAGAGTTAGTCGGCATAACTTTCCCCTCGTCAGATTCCTCCGGTGATAATTTTTTTAAAAACAGAATATGATCTTTATTGCATAAAATGAAATCAGTACATTTGGTACACATTCTAAGAGGGGGTTCCACCATGGCTTTTAAACATAATGAACAAGGAGTTTCTTCTATGTCAGACATGTTTATACAGACTAGCAATGAGACTAGCAAGCTTGGAAAACACTTTAAATCAAGTTAACAAGCAAATATAAAAAACGGTACTGTGCCTTTAAGAGAAACAAATTTTGTCAGAATTTGAACAAAAGTGAAAAAATGCAGTAAATCAAACGAAATGTTTACAGTGTATGTAATAGGCTAGCAGAGCATTGCATCCACTTGCAAATGGGTGATTAACCACTTAGTTCAAAAAACGGATCAAAAAACCGAAATAGACGTTTTTTAACAGTCACAACCAACTGCCACAGCAAGCTGTGGCCCTACCTTCCCCAATAAACGACTTTGGAAAGCCTTTGAGCCCTTTAGAGATGTCCTATAGCATACAGGGGACTCCTGAGGGAAGCTGGATGTCACAGATTGTAATTTTTAACTGCACCAACTGTAACTTTTATACTATAACAGTGAAAGCCTCATTAAACTGTTTCTAGTCAAAATTTAAGCCAGCCATGTGGAAAAAACTAGGCCCCAATAAAGTTTTATCACCAAAGCATATATAAAAATGATTAAACATGCCAGCAAATGTTTTATATTGCATTTATATAAGGGTATTACCCCCTGAGAGTAAGCATGATACCAGTTGTTATTAAATCACTGTATTCAGGCTTAACTTACATTAATCCGGTATCAGCAGAATTTTCTAGTGTTTTCCATCTCTAGAAAAAATTATAACTGCACATACCTGATAGCAGAATAAACTGCACGCCATTCTCTCGCTGAAGTTACCTCATCTGTGTAATCCCCTCAGACATATGTGAGAACAGCAATGGATCTTAGTTACAACCTGCTAAGATCATAGGAACCTCAGGCAGATTCTTCTTCTATTTACTGCCTGAGATAAAATAGCACAACTCCGGTACTATTTAAAAATAACAAACTTTTGATTGAAGAAAATAAACTAGCTATATTTAACCACTCTCTCCTACAACGACCTTGCTTGTTGAGAGTTGCAAGAGAATGACTGGCTATGACAGTTGGGGAGGAGCTATATTACAGCTCTGCTGTGGGTGTCCTCTTGCAACTTCCTGTTGGGAATGAGAATATCCCACAAGTAATGGATGATCCGTGGACTGGATACACCTTACAAGAGAAACAACACTTTTTTGACTGTGTTAAGTAATAGCAGTCAGTTTCCTTCCCACGTGTGCGTTTCAGTGCCTGCCTGCCAGGGCACAGTGTCACCCCAGTGCAACTCATATCTGGTGTAACAGTAGTGTAGATTTAAAAAAAACAACACTTTTTTGATTTTTTTAAATAATAGCAGTCAGTTTCCTTCACACGTGTCAGTTTCAGTGCCTGCCTGCCAGGGCACAGTGTCAACCCAGTGCAACTCATATCTGGTGTAACAGTAGTGTAGATTTAAAAAAAAAAAACACTTTTTTGACTGTGTTAAATAATAGCAGTCAGTTTCCTTCACACGTGTGCGTTTCAGGGCCTGCCTGCCAAGGCACAGTGTCACCCCAGTGCAACTCATATCTGGTGTAACATTAGTGTAGATTTAAAAAAAACAACACTTTTTGGACTGTGTTAAATAATAGCAGTCAGTTTCCTTCACACGTGTGCGTTTCAGGGCCTGCCTGCCAGGGCACAGTGTCAACCCAGTGCAACTCATATCTGGTGTAACAGTAGTGTAGATTTAAAAAAAACAAACACTTTTTTGACTGTGTTAAATAATAGCAGTCAGTTTCCTTCACACATGTGCGTTTCAGGGCCTGCCTGCCAAGGCACAGTGTCAACCCAGTGCAACTCATATCTGGTGTAACAGTAGTGTAGATTTAAAAAAAAAAAACACTTTTTTGACTGTGTTAAATAATAGCAGTCAGTTTCCTTCACACGTGTGCGTTTCAGGGCCTGCCTGCCAAGGCACAGTGTCACCCCAGTGCAACTCATATCTGGTGTAACAGTAGTGTAGATTTACAAAAACAACACTTTTTTGACTGTGTTAAATAATAGCAGTCAGTTTCCTTTACACGTGTGCGTTTCAGTGCCTGCCAGGGCACAGTGTCACCCCAGTGCAACTCATATCTGGTGTAACAGTAGTGTACATTTAAAAAAAAAAATACAATTTTGACTGTAATAGATTGAATAGCAGTTAGTTGTCTGCAAGCGTGTGTGTCAGGCCTACAGCGTCTACTCTGCCAACTTCTGCCAGTGCACAGTGCTACTCATATCTGTTGTCACAGTAGCTTGCACGCATAGTACCACCAATCGAAAAAAAAATGACAGGCAGAGGCAAGCCACCCCGCAGGGGCCGTCGTGTTCGTGGTGCTGTGATTCCCTTTGGCCCTAGAATAATGCCCAGTGTTCAGAGGCCACGTACCCCGAACTCGAACATTTCTGAGGACATAGTTGACTGGCTAACACAGGACATTCAATCTTCTACAGCTTCCGCTCCGAACCTTGACGCACCATCCTCCTCCAGCTTAGCTTCAG
Organism: Bombina bombina; assembly: GCF_027579735.1. Lineage (NCBI taxonomy): Eukaryota > Metazoa > Chordata > Amphibia > Anura > Bombinatoridae > Bombina > Bombina bombina. Next base: position 68,622,312 of record NC_069505.1, read on the forward strand.
GCACCTCTCAAGTTACCACTCGCCTGCCTGCCGCGACCACCAACACTAGCACCACAGCCGCTTCACTTGATCTGTCAGAGGAGTTATTTACACATCAGTTGGAAGAAATGAGTGATGCGCAACCATTATTGCCAGAGGATGTAGATAACAGGGATATGTCTCAGTCAGGCAGCATTACACACATGGATCTACTGTGTGATGATGATGATGTTGTACTCGCTGCGGGAGTTTGGTCTGTCACTGTGAAGCGGGCGTAACCCTTACACTACCTGATCGATACAACATCATACCTGATGTTTTAAAGCACGTTATTCCAAACAATTTAGGAATGTTAGGTGATTTATGCCCTTTATGGCTTAAAACCAGACTCTGCATCAACTATGTAATTTTCCATGGGAGTTTTGCCATGGATCCCCCTCTGGCATGCCACAGTCCAGGTGTTAGTCCCCTTGAAACAACTTTTCCATCACTATTGTGGCCAGAAAGAGTCGCTGTGGGTTTTAAAATTCGCCTGCCCATTGAAGTCAATGGGGGTTCGCCCGGTTCACAAACTTTTGGGGAAGTTCGCGTTCGCTGTTCGCGAACCCAAATTTTTAGGTTCGCGACATCACTAATTACAAACCCAAGCCTAGTAGGTCAGGGCTCATTTACAGCTTCCAGTGCAGAGAACCAGTCTGAACTTTGCCCTTCCATTTTAGATAGACGCCTTCTGAAGCCTCTGGTCAGCAGAACCATGGGAAAGGTACTCCAGGTTCTGACCCAAAGTATCATTCCCCTTCCATTGTCTCAGACCTTGCTTTATCTTAAACATTGTATATTAAAGCTACAAATAATGTTGTAAAACACCACTGCCATAGAGTACTAAAGACAAATGCACACTCATGAGCTCTTATGAGCCTACCTAGTTTTACCCTTCAATAAAAGATACCAAGAGAACAGAAACAAATTTGATAACATAAGTAAATTGGAAAGTTGTTTAAAATTGCATGTTTTATCTGAATCATGAAAGTTTAATTTTACTTTACTGTCCCTTTAACTGCGCCCTGAGACCACTAGCTTGGAAGTAAAGAAAACTCCTCACCAAACTCAGAAAGGTCCAGGGAATGCTAGCTCTAATTAGTGGCAACACAATTATTTGCCTTTTTTCATTGACTTACCAATGTGTTTAGCTAGATCCCAGTAGTGCATTGTTGCCCATTCTACAAAGGATACTAAAAGAAAGAAGCAAATTTGATAATAAAAGTAAATTGGAAAGTTAATTAAAATAACATGCTCAATCTGAGTCATAGTAGAACAATAATGGTGTTTGTATCCCTTTATGTTGCTGTCCTTTTCCTCTGCTGCACTGCAGTGAGAGAATAGATTTACATTAAAGGGACATAAACCCCTAAATTCTTTCATGATTCAGATATTCTGGCCTAGTTATCAAGCCGTCAACCTCAAATACGCTGGAATTCCGCAGCGTATTTGTGGCGAGGCTGATTCGCCTTAGTTATCAAAGGCTCGAGACCGGCAAAAGTAGAATTTAGTGACGTAAGCTTCGATCCGCCGGATTCAGTCCGACACAGATCGATTCTTATGTCACTCCAGATGTTCCGCACACAAGTGCGGCACAATCTCACTACTTTTGCTAGTTATCAAATGACTAGCAGGTACGCTCAGCACTTTTACGGCCCAGCGTACCTGGTTTTCAAACCGCCACCCCTGGAGGCGGCGGATCCCATAGGAATCAATGGGAGTCTGACCATAGCGAAAGTACAAGTTCGCTGCTGACAGACATCCCATTCATTCCTATGGGAGCTGTCTGCACCTAACACCCTAACATGTACCCCGAGTCTAAACACCGCTAATCTGACCCCCCTACACCGCCGCAACTAAATAAAGTTATTACCCCCTAAACCGCCGCTCCCGGAGCCCACCGCAAGCTACTCTATACATATTAACCCCTAAACCGCCGCTCCCGGAGCCCACCGCAACTATAATAAATGTATTAACCCCTAAACCGCCGCTCCCTGAACCCGTCGCCACCTATAATAAATTTATTAACCCCTAATCTGCCCCCCCTACACCGTCGCCACCTATAATAAATTTATTAACCCCTATCCTGCCCCCAACTACACCGCCGCCACTGTAATAAAATTATTAACCCCTAAACCTAAGTCTAACACTAACCCTAACGACCCCCTAACTTAAATATTAATTAAATAAATCTAAATAATATTTTTATTATTAACTAAATTAATCCTATTTAAAACTAAATACTTACATTTAAAATAAACCCTAATATAGCTACAATGTAATTAATAATTATATTCTTGCTATCTTAGGATTTATTTTTATTTTACAGGCAACTTTCAATTTATTTTAACTAGGTACAATAGCTATTAAATAGTTATTAACAATTTAATAGCTTACCTAGCTAAAATAAACTGAAATTTACCTGTAAAATAAATCCTAACATAAGTTACAATTACACCTAACACTACACTATACTTTAATAAATTATTCCTATTTAAAACTAAATACTTACCTGTAAAATAAACCCTAATATAGCTACAATATAAATAATAATTATATTGTAGCTATCTTAGGATTTATATTTATTTTACAGGTAACTTTTTATTTATGTTAGCTAGTTAGAATAGTTCTTAAATAGTTATTAACTATTTAATAACTACCTAGCTAAAAGAAATACAAAATTACCTGTAAAATAAATCCTAAACCTAATACTACACTATCATTAAATTAATTAAATAAACTACCAACAAATAACTACAATTAAATACAATTACATAAACTAACTAAAGTACAAAAAATAAAAAAAGCTAAGTTACAAAAAATAAAAAAATAAGTTACCAACATTTTAAAAATATTACAACAATTTTAAGCTACTTACACCTAATCTAAGCCCCCTAATAAAATAACAAACCCCCCCAAAATAAAAAAATGCCCTACCCTATTCTAAATTAAATAAAGTTCAAAGCTCTTTTACCTTACCAGCCCTTAAAAGGGCCATTTGTGGGGGCATGCCCCAAAGAAAACAGCTCTTTTGCCTGTAAAAGAAAAATACAACCCCCCCCCAACATTAAAACCCACCACCCACATACCCCTAATCTAACCCAAACCCCCCTTACAAAAACCTAACACTAATCCCCTGAAGATCATCCTACGTTGTCCATCCGATGAAGTCATCATCCAGGCGGCGTTGAAGAAGTCTTTGATCCGGCCGATGTCATCTTCCAAGAGGCGCTGAAGATGTCTTCTATCCGGGCGATGTCATCTTCCAAGCCGGGTCTTGAATCTTCCTCCCGCCGACGCGGAATCTCCTTCTTCACCGACGGACTACGACGAATGAAGGCTCCTTTAAGGGACGTCATCCAAGATGGCGTCCCCTCAATTCCGATTGGCTGATAGGATTCTATCAGCCAATCGGAATTAAGGTAGGAAAAATCTGATTGGCTGATGGAATCAGCCAATCAGATTGAGCTTGCATTCTATTGGCTGATCGGAACAGCCAATAGAATGCGAGCTCAATATGATTGGCTAATAGAATCCTATCAGCCAATCGGAATAGGAATAATAAATAGGAATAATTAGGAATAATAAATAGGAATAATTTATTAAAGTATAGTGTAGTGTTAGGTGTAATTGTAACTTAGGTTAGGATTTATTTTACAGGTAAATTTCAGTTTATTTTAGCTAGGTAAGCTATTAAATAGTTAATAACTATTTAATAGCTATTGTACCTAGTTAAAATAAATTGAAAGTTGCCTGTAAAATAAAAATAAATCCTAAGATAGCTAGAATATAATTATTATTTATATTGTAGCTATATTAGGGTTTATTTTAAAGGTAAGTATTTAGTTTTATATAGGATTAATTTAGTTAATAATAAAAATATTATTTAGATTTATTTAATTAATATTTAAGTTAGGGGGGCGTTAGGGTTAGTGTTAGACTTAGGTTTAGGGGTTAATAATTTTATTACAGTGGCGGCGGTGTAGTGGGGGGCAGGATAGGGGTTAATAAATTTATTATAGGTGGCGACGGTGTAAGGGGGGGCAGGATAGGGGTTAATAAATTTATTATAGGTGGCGACGGTGTAGGGAGGGGCAGGATAGGGGTTAATAGGTTTAATATAGGTTGCGGTGGGTTCAGGGAGCGGCGGTTTAGGGGTTTTTATTTATTTAGTTGCGGCGAGGTGCGGGATCAGCAGGATAGGGGTTAATAACTTTATTATAGAGGGCGACGGTATAGGGGGGGCAGGATAGGGGTTACTAGGTATAATGTAGGTGGCAGCGGTGTCCGGGAGCGGCGGTTTAGGGGTTAATACATTAATCAGAGTTGCGGCAGGGTCTAGGAGCGGCGGTTTAGGGGTTAGTAACTTTATTTAGTTGTGGGAGGCTCCGGGGGCGCCGGTATAGGGATAGAACAGTGTAATTAGTGTGAGTGCTTAGTGACAGGCTAGCAATAAAGCTGGGAAAAAGCCGAAGAGCAGCAAGATCGGATGAGTGATAACTCTCACAGTCCGCTGCTCATCGCCCCGCGGCTTTTTGACAGCTTTATTTGATAACTTAGGCTAACGTATTCAAGGTCCGCGGCGGCGAAGGTAGGCGAGCTTAGGCGGACGTATAGGGCCGGCGAAGGCAGAAAAGTAGACGGCTTGATAACTACCCCCCAAAGAATACAATTTTTAACAACTTTTTAATTTACTTCTAATAACAAAGTGAGACTACAGCCAGTGATTGGAGCATATTCATTTCTATCTCTCCCTGATTGGCTCACCAGCTGTATCTTCCACACAATAAGCACTGCCTTCATTATTTAAAGGGCATTTCATTTTAAACAACTTTCCAATGTACTTTTATCATCAAATTTGCTTTGTTCTTTTGGAATTCTTTGTTGAAAGCTAATATACTCATTTCTAAAACCATGAATGAAAGTTTTTCACAACTAGAGGGCGTTAGTTGATGTGTGCCTAATAGATAACATTGTGTTCACGCCTGTGGAGTTACTTATGAGAGGGCAGTGATTGGCTAAAATGCAAGTCTGTCAAAAGAACAGAGAAAAAGGGAAGTCTGCAGAGGCTTAGATACAAGGTAAATCACAGAGCTAATACATGTATTAATATATCAGTGTTGAATATGCAAAACTGGGGAATGGGTATTAAAAGGGATTGGCTATCATTTTAAACTTTAATAATTTTGGAGTAGACTGTCCCTTTAAGACAATAACCTGTTTAAAAATGAAGTACAATAAGGACATTAGAAAATTAAATATTTTTTTTAAAAGAATATCCCTTTAATATCTGATATATACTAGCCATAGATACCTATGGCCTAGATTTAGAGTTTGGCGTTAGCCGTGAAAACCAGCGTTAGAGGCTCCTAACGCTGGTTTTAAGCTACCTCTGGTATTTGGAGTCACTCAAAAAAGGGTCTAACGCTCACTTTTCAGCCGCGACTTTTCCATACCGCAGATCCCCTTACGTAAATTGCGTATCCTATCTTTTCAATGGGATTTTTCTAACTCCGGTATTTAGAGTCGTGTCTGAAGTGAGCGTTAGACATCTAACGACAAAACTCCAGCCGCAGGAAAAAAGTCAGTAGTTAAGAGCTTTCTGGGCTAACGCCGGTTTATAAAGCTCTTAACTACTGTACTCTTAAGTACACTAACACCCATAAACTACCTATGTACCCCTAAACCGAGGTCCCCCCACATCGCCGCCACTCGATTAAATTTTTTTAACCCCTAATCTGCCGACCGCCACCTACGTTATACTTATGTACCCCTAATCTGCTGCCCCTAACACTGCCTACCCCTATATTATATTTATTAACCCCTAACCTGCCCCCACAACGTCGCAGCCAGCTACCTACAATAATTAACCCCTAATCTGCCGACCGCAAAGCGCCGCCACCTACGTTATACTTATGTACCCCTAATCTGCTGCCCCTAACACCGCCGACCCCTATATTATATTTATTAACCCCTAATCTGCCCCCCTCAACGTCGCCTCCACCTGCCTACACTTATTAACCCCTAATCTGCCGAGCGGACCGCACCGCTATTATTATAAAGTTATTAACCCCTAATCCGCCTCACTAACCCTATAATAAATAGTATTAACCCCTAATCTGCCCTCCCTAACATCGCCGACACCTAACTTCAATTATTAACCCTTAATCTGCCAACTGGAGCTCACCGCTATTCTAATAAATGTATTAACCCCTAAAGCTAAGTCTAACCCTAACACTAACACCCCCCTAAATTAAATATAATTTTAATCTAACGAAATTAATTAACTCTTATTAAATAAATTATTCCTATTTAAAGCTAAATACTTACCTGTAAAATAAATCCTAATATAGCTACAATATAAATTATAATTATATTATAGCTATTTTAGGATTAATATTTATTTTACAGGCAACTTTGTATTTATTTTAACGAGGTACAATAGCTATTAAATAGTTAAGAACTATTTAATAGCTAAAATAGTTAAAATAATTACAAAATTACCTGTAAAATAAATCCTAACCTAAGTTACAATTAAACCTAACACTACACTATCAATAAATTAATTAAATAAAATACCTATAATTATCTACAATTAAACCTAACACTACACTATCAATAAATAAATTAAATATAATACCTACAAATAACTACAATAAAATAAACTATCTAAAGTACAAAAAATAAAAAAGAACTAAGTTACAAAAAATAAAAAAATATTTACAAACATAAGAAAAATATTACAACAATTTTAAACTAATTACACCTACTCTAAGCCCCCTAATAAAATAACAAAGCCCCCCAAAATAAAAAAATGCCCTACCCTATTCTAAATTACTAAAGTTCAAAGCTATTTTACCTTACCAGCCCTGAACAGGGCCCTTTGCGGGGCATGCCCCAATAAGTTCAGCTCTTTTGCCTGTAAAAAAAAACATACAATACCCCCCCCCAACATTACAACCCACCACCCACATACCCCTAATCTAACCCAAACCCCCCTTAAATAAACCTAACACTAAGCCCCTGAAGATCTTCCTACCTTATCTTCACCATACCAGGTTCACCGATCGATCCAGAAGAGCTCCTCCGATGTCCTGATCCAAGCCCAAGTGGGGGGCTGAAGAGGTCCATGATCCGGCTGAAGTCTTCATCCAAGCGGGGCAGAAGAGGTCTTCCATCCGATTGAAGTCTTCATCCAAGCGGGATCTTCTATGGTCATCCATCCGGAGTGGACGGCAGGATCCTGAAGACCTCCAACGCGGAACATCCATCCTGCCCGACGACTGAACGACGAATGACGGTTCCTTTAAATGACGTCATCCAAGATGGCGTCCCTCAAATTCCGATTGGCTGATAGGATTCTATCAGCCAATCGGAATTAAGGTAGGAATATTCTGATTGGCTGATGGAATCAGCCAATCAGAATCAAGTTCAATCTGATTGGCTGATCCAATCAGCCAATCGGATTGAACTTGATTCTGATTGGCTGATTCCATCAGCCAATCAGAATATTCCTACCTTAATTCCGATTGGCTGATAGAATCCTATCAGCCAATCGGAATTCGAGGGATGCCATCTTGGATGACGTCATTTAAAGGAACCATCATTCGTCGTTCAGTCGTCGGGCAGGATGGATGTTCCGCGTTGGAGGTCTTCAGGATCCTGCCGCTCCGCTCCGGATGGATGACCATAGAAGATCCCGCTTGGATGAAGACTTCAATCGGATGGAAGACCTCTTCTTTAAAGGAACCGTCCCCCCACATCGCCGCCACTCGATTAAATTTTTTTAACCCCTAATCTGCCGACCGCCACCTACGTTATACTTATGTACCCCTAATCTGCTGCCCCTAACACTGCCGACCCCTATATTATATTTATTAACCCCTAACCTGCCCCCCACAACGTTGCAGCCAGCTACCTACAATAATTAACCGCTAATCTGCCGACCGCAAAGCGCCGCCACCTACGTTATACTTATGTACCCCTAATCTGCTGCCCCTAACACCGCCGACCCCTATATTATATTTATTAACCCCTAATCTGCCCCCCTCAACGTCGCCTCCACCTGCCTACACTTATTAATCCCTAATCTGCCGAGCGGACCGCACCGCTATTATTATAAAGTTATTAACCCCTAATCCGCCTCACTAACCCTATAATAAATAGTATTAACCCCTAATCTGCCCTCCCTAACATCGCTGAACGCGGCTTTTTTGCAGGTGTTAGGTTTTTTTTCAGCTCAAACAGCCCCATTGTTTTCTATGGGGGAATCGTGCACGAGCACGTTTTTGAGGCTGGCCGCTTGCGTAAGCAACTCTGGTATCGAGAGTTGAAGCTGCATTAAATATGCTCTACGCTCCTTTTTTGGAGCCTAACGCAGCCTTTATGTGGACTCTCAATACCAGAGTTATTTTTATGGTGCGGCCAGAAAAAAGCCGGCGTTAGCTTTTCGGGTCGTTACCGACAAAACTCCAAATCTAGCCGTATGATTTTAATGTCTAATATTTAACTAAAAAAAAAAGATAAAGTGGTTAAATCCAGTGACACATTGATCACATCTGATTTATAAATCAGTTTTTACATAACCCCAGTGGTGAATACTTAATAGTCTTTGTGAACAAAATAGAAAACAGCTGAAGAACCTCTGTGAGAAATGTGATCTGAATATAGACAAGGCAAAGACAAAAAAATAACATAATAAAAGATAGTGAAGGAACTATTCACCCCAACCACTGTCAAGTCTGTTTATTAATCTCTAGGCCACAGATCTAGGACAAATAAGCAGAATAAAAAAGCAGAACATTTATAATAAAAATGGTGTTAATGCAATCTGTTTGTATTTCCATCTATTTGTTTCTTTAATATCTCAGCTGTTTCCATTTATCATTATTTTTTGCCCTATGGGTTGGCATTGAAAACTAACTCAATAGAAAGAGAAATATTGAAATGAAATCTGTTCCATATCTATTGGATCAAGAAGTCATCACTAATAATTATACATGTGCACTAATAAAAAGGAAAAAAAAAAATAGTTTCTGACAAATTGATAATCACAAAACATAAAACAAATATTTTATTTTGTCTGATATTCGTTCATGGTGTCATCCAGAATTGTTTGTTTCTTTCATAACTCATACAATTTAAAAAGGTTTCCAAATTACTTATTTTATCAAATTTGCTTCATTCTCTTAGCGTGCATATGTCTGGTGCACTACATAACAGAAAATGTATTCATAAATACATATATATATATGATGGTATTTTGGTGCAATATATATATATATATATATATATATATATATATGTATAGATCTATACAGATATATATAGGACTATCTATTTAGAAATGCATAGAACATATTTCCCTATGTGCAGAACATTGGAATATGAAATATTTACATTAAATACATAGTTAAAACAGTTATTAAAATGAATATTGCATAAATATAATTTTACATGTTTTCATCTTCTTAACTGAAATATATATAGATATATGTACATATGTATTTATTTGTTTACAAGTGTATATACAGGTGAAACTCGAAAAATTAGAATATCGTGCAAAAGTTAATTTATTTCACTAATGCAACTTAAAAGGTGAAACTAATATATGAGATAGACTCATTACATGCAAAGCAAGATAGTTCAAGTCGTAATTTGTCATAATTGTGATGATTATGGCTTACAGCTCATGAAAACCCCAAATCCACAATCTCAGAAAATTAGAATATTACATGCAATAAATAAAACAAGGATTGTACATACCTGTAGAACAATATCGGACCTCTGAAAAATATAAGCATACATACTGTATGTACTCAGTACTTGGTTTGGGCCCCTTTTGCAGCAATTACTGCCTCAATGCGGCATGGCATGGAAGCTATCAGCCTGTGGCACTGCTGAGGTGTTATGGAAGACCAGGATGCTTCAATAGCGGCCTTCAGCTCTTCTGTATTGTTCAGTCTCATGTCTCTCATCTTTCTCTTGGCAATGCCCCATAGATTCTCCATGGGGTTCAGGTCAGGCGAGTTTGCTGGCCAATCAAGCATAGTAATCCCATGGTCATTGAACCAGGTTTTGGTGATTTTGGCAGTGTGGGCAGGTGCTTAGTCCTGCTGGAAAATGAAGTCAGCATCCGCATAAAGTTCATCTGCGGAAGGAAGCATGAAGCGCTCCAAAATCTCCTGGTGGACGGCTGCGTTGACCCTGGACTTAATGAAGCACAGTGGACTAACGCCAGCAGATGACATGGCTCCCCAAATCAACACAGACTGTGGAAACTTCACACTGGACTTCAAGCATCTTGCAGTGTGTGCCTCTCCATTCTTCCTCCATACTCTGGGTCCTTGGTTTCCAAATTAGATGCAAAATTTGCTCTCATCAGAAAAGAGGACTTTGGACCACTGAGCAACAGACCAGGTCTGTTTTTCTTTAGCCCAGGTAAGACGCTTCTGACATTGTTTGTTATTCAGGAGTGGCTTGACAAGAGGAATACGACATTTAAAGCCCATGTCCGGGATCCGTCTGTGTGTGGTGGCTCTTGTGAAAGTCCCCAACACTTTTGAATGGCATTTTCCTGACAATCCTCTCCAGGCTGCGGTCATCCCTGCTGCTTGTGCACCTTTTTCTTCCACACGTTTCCCTTCCACATAACTTTCTATTAATGCGCTTTGGGAACATCCAACTTCTTTTGTAATTACATTTTGAGGCTTTCCCTCCTTATGGAGGGTGTAAATGATTGTTTTCTGCACAACTCTAAGGTCAACAGTTTTTCCCATGATTGTGATTCCTACTGAACCAGACTGAGAGACCATTTAAAGTCTCAGGAACCCTTTGCAGGTGTAATGACTTAATTAGCTGATTAGAGTGGGACACTTTGAGCCTAGAATATTGCACCTTTTTACAATATTCTAATTTTCTGAGATTGTGGATTTGGGGTTTTCATGAGCTGTAAGCCATAATCATGACAATTATGACAAATCACGGCTTGAACTATCTTGCTTTGCATGTAATGAGTCTATCTCATATATTAGTTTCACCTTTTAAGTTGCATTAGTGAAATAAATTAACTTTTGCACGATATTCTAATTTTTCGAGTTCCACCTGTATGTCTGTAAATACATAAATATGCATATAAATACATATATACACACAAATAAACATTATTATTATTAGCAGGTATTTGTAGAGCTCCAACAGATTCCGCAGCACATTATTAATAATAATGTACACACAAATAAACACATATATATGTATAGGAGTTGATGATTCCAAACTGTAGCGCTCGTAGAATGGAGGAAACATAAACAGAAAACAATTTATGGTGCAGTATGATTATACTAGTTAACAGTATGGGGCAAAAAGTAAAAAATGTTGCTCACCTTTTAGATCTCAAACGTGAGGTATGTGAGGAGCATTGAAGGGAGTTAGTCCCTATCTGTGTTAAAGATGTCTGTCTTGGTGACCAGTTGGAGTATGGTACATTTGTTATTCGATACTTGTTTATTTCTGGTGCATTTGGGGTATTCTTCTCCTCTGTGGAGTATGGTATCTTTAGTTTCTAGTGATGAATTTCATCTGTATGGTGTGGGTTGAATCCTTTCTTTTTCAGGAGTATGCTGTGATCTTTATGGGGAAACAAATAATATGCTTCCCCTCTCTGAAGTATGGTAGATTCCTTTAGAAAAGACTCTGATGCGAGTATATTATGTGATAAAAACAGATATCCTTTATTGAAGCACAACAATCTGTGCTAATATATATATAAAAAGTCTCAAGATGGTGTTGGTTAGTTCTCATGCAGAGACTGAAAATATCTTCTTTCCACAAAGAAGGGGATTTGGATGAATGCTTCTTTACACAACAATGAGAAGTCACAAAGTGTGCCACTGATTAAAACTGGTGGAAATTACCTGATATTGTTCTGTGAATAATTAAGTGGTTTTAGTCCTTCTCAGGTATTCCACTTAGTAGGAGGGCTCTGGATTCACGAACCTGTATCTGACAGATTTTCTGTGATGTGCTCTGGAGCGGTGCGGTCTCGCCAGACCAGAAGTGATGTCACAAGTGGGCATGCCCTCTGTGACATCACTTCCGGTCTCTGCATGAGAACTAACCAACACCATCTTGAGACTTTTTATATATTAGCACAGATTGTTGTGTAACAGGATTTTATTAACCCTGTGATACTTGTACTCGTAAATGTAATTTTTAGTTAACAGTGCATAGCTTTGCAAATAAACTTTGTCTATAGCATGCTTGTCTCAATAAAAGCTGCTATGTAAATGTTAGTTTGCATATTAACATTGCTATTTGATTAAAAAATACACCAACAGTAAGACATACATTCTTTCAGCAAGACACTTAAAACTTACTATAAATGAAAGATATCTTTTAAATCGTTCATATACATCTTCTATATATAAAGAAGAGAACCTTGCTATATGGACCTGTTCACATGATTGTGAAAAATATAATCTTTAATATGCTTATTTTGCAATATATAAAATGTATAACTGTATTCAAATAGATGTTTAAACAAAATTATTTTGCAATATAAAAGGTTTTTATAGCTGTTCAATCTAATATACTAACCAACTAACTAATTTTAACATAAGGTGTTATATGATTTAAAATGGAGACTTATTCAACCTTGAATTTGTAAGCTCTAAAATGGATGCTCATTGCAATTTAAAGTGCGTATGTTAAAATTTGTATAACAACTTCTCAAGGCTATGAACAAAATGTCTGCATCTGATATCAGAAACATTATAAAAACACCTCTTCTGTAAACAAGGGGCATGTCTTTCTAGGCCATCTAGAGATAAGGTGACTGGTTGCATAGAAGTCATTCCGAGTGGTAAGTAAATAATTGTTATTGAAAGCAAGTTTAACTGATAATCAATTAACTCTGTGTGTATTTTGGATTTAAATGAATTTAATTTTTATTGCTTCTGTAAGCTAATCATTTTGTATAATAAAAAAATTATTAAAACAATCTTATCCCCTCAAATACCATTTCTTTATTGTACTCAGAAACTTTCTTTGTAAGAAATGAGACCTGTTTCACTGATATAATATTTAAAGGTCAGTGCTTGGAAATCATATTTCAATATAACTGTGCTTTAAGACCTTATAAGTGAATTAGGTGTGGACCACTACAATTGGCGTCCCTGGGTGTTTTGAGAGATAATATATGTTTTATAATAATTATTATAATTTTACCTAGGTCCTCTTATACTTAAGATAAGGTACTAAAATATCATGGCTATTCAGGATTTGCAGAATCTTTTAAAACTCAATGATGTGTTTAAAATGCAGAATGGTAGAGTCATTGGAAATTATGAGGTTATTGCTTTGGAGATACAGTTATGGTTTAATTTGTTTAAACTTTTCTAATGATGCTGGAGTAGCTTTGCAACATCCTATATATCGCTTCAATAAAGGATATCTGTTTTCATCACATACTCGCATCAGAGTCTTTTCTAAAGGAATCTACCATACTCCAGAGAGGGGAAGCATATTATTTGTTTCCCCATAAAGATCACAGCATACTCCTGAAAAAGAAAGGATTTGACCCACACCATACAGATGAAATTCATCACTAGAATTTAAAGATACCATACTCTACAGAGGAGAAGAATACCCCAAAGGCACCAGAAATAAACAAGTATCGAATACCAAAAGTACCATACACCTACAGGTCACCAAGACAGACATCTTTAGCACAGATAGGGATTAACTCCCTTCAACGCTCCTCACATACCTCACATGTTTGAGGGCTAAAAAGATGAGCAACATTTTTTACTTTTTGCCCCATACTGTTAACTAGTATTATCATACTGCACCATAAATTGTTTCTGTTTATGCTTCCTCCATTCTACGAGCGCTTCAGTTTGGAACCCTCAACTCCTACCCATACTACTATTTTTTCCATCGATTATAGTGGAATTTCCAGACCAAGCTGCCTTTATATTTAGACATATATCTGTATGTATCTCTATGTTAAAGCCCTTTGCCTGCCTTTGCTTTTTCTAACACCTGAGATCTCATATCTTTGAGCCTTTATAACTTTTTTATGCACTAGTTTTTTTTAATAGTTTTTATTAATACTTTTATTATGAGTGTACTTTGTATTGTATTTTTGATGTGTTTTGTAACACTTTTTTGTTTTGCAAAACAGTTAACCAGAGCTCTGAGGTCAAGGTAATGATTCTAGAGTAAATCGCGATTGAGCTCACGTGTTAGCATTTACTTTCAACTTGTAATATGAGCGCAATTTAAATTGCATGCAAACGAACGTGAAAACCCGATATCACGCGCGTGCAAACATTAGCGCTCCACTCTTAATCTGTCCCACAGTAGGAGCAAGGGGGTTTTTGCATTTTATTTTTTACAATAGAATGACCATTTAAGCTATGCATTGCAAAATAACTGCATACAAAATGAATGTATTTAATGTCATTATGTTTGCATGATAAAGAAATTCTGGCAATTGGAAACAGTTCAAGAATACACCACTGGAAACACCTGGTGGAATCCATTGTCCTGGTGTGATTTGCTGTCACTAATTTGTAACAAATAAAATTTATCGACAAAATTACTGTGTAAAATGTTGCAGGTTTATCAATCACCAGGAGTTTTACAACATTAACATTCAAAATAAATAACAAATACGCAATGCCCAATACAATGTTGTTTTAGCGTCCTTACTGCAGTATCAACATTTTCAGTATTGGGAATGATTAAGGGCTAGATTACAAGTAGCAAGCTTTTGTCAGTGCGGGACACAATAAGCAATATTACATCCGGAAGACCTTTCGTAAGGTGTAATAGTTTAAAAAAAAAAAAAAATTAAACTCATATATACACTTTCTGTTAAAAATATTTCATATAAATATATATTTTAATTTTTTTTATAAGGGTTGAAAGGAATATGGTATATGGCAATGTATTTGACTGGAAAAAAAGTTATAATGTGTATATATACAGTATCTCACAAAAGTGAGTACACCCCTCACATTTTTGTAAATATTTTATTATATCTTTTCATGTGACAACACTGAAGAAATGACACTTTGCTACAATGTAAAGTAGTGAGTGTACAGCCTGTATAACAGTGTAAATGTGCTGTCCCCTCAAAATAACTAAACACACAGTCATTAATGTCTAAACCGTTGGCAACAAAAGTGAGTACACCCCTAAGTGGAAATGTCCAAATTTGGCCCAATTAGCCATTTTCCCTCCCCAGTGTCATGTGACTCGTTAGTGTTACAAGGTCTTAGGGGTGAATGGTGAGCAGGTGTGTTAAATTTGTTGTTATCTCTCTCACACTCTCTCATACTGGTCACTGGAAGTTCAACATGGCAACTCATGGCAAAGAACTCTCTGAGGATCTGAAAAAAGGAATTGTTGCTCTACATAAAGATGGCCTAGGCTATAAGTTGATTGCCAAGACCCTGAAACTGAGCTGCAGCACAGGGGTCGAGACCATGCAGCGGTTTTACAGTACAGGTTCCACTCAGAACAGGCTTCGCCATGGTCGACCAAATAAGTTGAATGCACGTGCTCAGTGTCATATCCAGAGGCTTTCTTTGGGAAATAAAAGTATGAGTGCTGCCAGCATTGCTGCAGAGGTTCAAGGGGTGGGGGGGGTCAGCCTGTCAGTGCTTAGACCATACACCACACACTGCATCAGATTGGTCTGCATGGCTGTCATCCCAGAAGAAGGAAGCCTCTTCTTAAGATGAAGCACAAGAAAGCCTGCAAACAGTTTGCTGAACACAAGCAGACTAAGGAACTACTGGAACCATGTCATGTGGTCCCATGAGAGCAAGATAAAATTATTTGGTTCAGATAGCGTCAAGCGTGTGTGGTGACAACCAGCTGAGGAGGAGTACAGAATAATCAATTAACTGTCAAGATAGATAGTTGATGCATATTGTAAATCTAAAGCCAAAATGAATCAGCTTTTTTTTTCGTTGCGTACATTTGTGTTTTTTTTGTTAAAGGACCATTTGTCATTTACAGACAAAATCAATAAATATGGAAAATTAATTTTTTTGTTAAATTTGCCATATTCAAAAAGCACGTCTATTAACATGGGTCTTACATTAATATATGTATATAACACAAACTCTAACATTATACAGGTAAATTATAAGAGGAAAATGAATAGTTTACTCATAGATAACAGGACTCTACTCAATTGACATAAAGTCCAAAACTAGTTACGGATCTGTGAAACCAACACCAGTACAAACAAAACACCGGAGTTAAGTACTAATATTGAGAGATCTTTAAAAATCCTCTGTCTCCCACCTCCTCACAGTCAATTCATGTGAACATGAATCAATGAATCCAATCTCAAACAAAAATAGAGAGTGGCGCCCCCAAATAGTGCAATTCTTCCAATAGATGTAATAGGTGTGATGACAAAAATATACTCACAAGATGTAAAGCACTGAAATGTGCTGTACGAGCAGTCTGGACCCAATCATGCCATCCAGCAAGCATAAACACTTGGAAAAATGGATCCAGTGGCCCCTATTTATTAAAGGTCTTGCGGAACTGATCCGACAGTGCGGATCAGGTCCACAAGAACTCGCTAAATGCGGAGAGCAATTCGCTCTCCGCATTTAACTTTGCACCAGCAGCTCACAAGAGTTGCTGGTGCAACGCCGCCCCCTGCTGACTCGCCAGCATGGAGCTGTCAATTGCTGTGATGGCTCAGAGCAGGCGGACAGGGTTATGGAGCAGCGGTCATTAGACCACTGCTTCATAACTGGTGTTTCTGGCGAGTTTGAAGACTCACCAGAAACACGGGCTCACAAGCTCCATACGGAGCTTGTTAAATGGGCCCCACAGTCTCCAGTCAGTCAAACTCAAAATGACAATCTCAGATCCAGATTTACATTAAAATCATTTTGAAGGGGGCGGAGCTAACTGCCAACAGGAGTAGCTGTGTAGTAGGAGAGCTCCTGACTTTGAGGACTTTAAAAGTGACTTTAAGCCTATGTATTCCTAGTTTTTGGCTGCAAAGCTGTCTAATACCCCATACAGAGAGTGGCCATACCCTATCGAGCTAAGAATCTGGAGACTTTTTGGCCGTTTCCTGCTCTCAGGCTAAAGCTCGACCTAACTTATACCCAGAACCTCGGTGACGCCCCGCAACTGCTCCGGAGGGTCAGGGATCCGCTCCGGAGCAAAAGACTGCTGCAGACTCCCTAGCTTAGAGGTTGCATAGCCTCTCATATTCATTACCGGAGACTCCGTGGTAACGCTACGTATCGTCACCGCTCAACTCTGCATCGGTCTCGACTCACCTATCCGGGAGCTACCTACAGGACCGCTCCAGCTCTCATCCTAATGGACCGCAGGATCTTCCACTCCTCACCTCCAGCGGGCCCTCCTTGTGGTCTCTCCGCACTGTGGCCCGGATTCCCCTTAAAGTTTTAGCGCGAAGTTCCACCATCTTGCCGGGCGCCTTTCTTACCCGGAATGCCGAGGCCACAGTAAAGTTTGGGGCCTTATCACAGGACTGCCTGTCGTCCCTGCCGGAGAAGGGGGATACCCGACCTTGAGGAGCTGGCTCACTTGCTATAAGCCTCAACGTGCGGCACCCTTGCAGCAACCGACATCCGGATCGCAAGACCACATCCTATTTGACGGCCACGACACATATCTAGAGGTGAGGGGAGACCGGGAGGTGAGGAGGGAATTGCAGGGGTGTCATAAAGCACAGGGTTTGATCTTCGGAGTAGTTTACACTCCTTAGCCCTCCTCTCTAATACTAGGCTACATGAACCAAACCTAGACGGCCCACGAGGTACTTTGGGGCCTAAGATACCGGGACTTTGAGAGGCCTCCTATAAAGTTAACTAGGCCTACTTAGCTCCTACCACACGCTGGGACTTTCCTGAGGACCCCTTAACCCCTCAAGTAATTTACAGAAAGCATAGAAGGCCCTATACACCATCCTCTAGGCCTCTTATATAAATCGACCTGCAATCAAGTTTATGAGGTAGACAAATTACATAACCTCTGTACATCTTGGGTCTCATCTCATTATTGCTACCCACGTGGGGACACAGAGTTCAGCCTCTTTAAGACTCATAAAGTATTTCACGTCTTTGAGCCCCCAGGCCTACCATAAATCAAGAGCCTTTTTTTTGGTTCCCCCCTCAGTGCCCTTTATTTTCACAAGTTCCCTAACACTCTTGCCTATTTGTCTCCTTAAACACAAGTTTATTCTGGACACTACGGTGGGTATTTGGGGGGGTGTAATTTAGCTGCTGCGTCAGCTTTTGTGCCTCTGAGGTCCATACCCAGAGTGGAGTGTCATGTATATGATTTGCCTAAAATTGTTGGCATATCTCATCATACTCTAAACCTCTTCCACCCTCAATACCTACCCTCCAACCCTGCCCCTACTAATCTATCAAAGCTATACAAATTGAAGTGTGCAAGTAATATCACAAGCGTACCATCTGTGTGACCACCCCTCACCTTCCCGCTCCTGCTCAGCTTGTCTGGGTGGGTCATTTCCCCTCTCCCTTCCTTCGGGTCGTATCCCCATGTTCCCTAAGGTGAGAGTCTCGCTTTTGGGTATTGGCGCAGTTGTAACCATCTCACGCACCCTCTGGTGCACACAACCCTAGACATAGTGTTGTCCTTAACCTCTCTCCCTGGAGTTTTTTTTACTGCCACGTCAGTCATATACTCTAATTAGCCCTTTTCGGCATGCTGTGAGGAGTTTCTTTCCTCTCTGATGTGGTAAGTGAAAAAGCTTGTATGGCTGGGGTGGTTGACCCTTTTTAGCAGTATATATATATAAACTGAAGCTTAACTCATGTTCTAATGAATGTTTCACCCTGTACTCTTATGACTTAACTGATTATTCCACAGGCTACGGGAGGCCCTTTTCTGTTACTATTGAAAGAATATATTGAAGTTTCTTTCTTTGAGGTTTCTGTTTGATCAAAGATTAATAATGCCGCACACTGCCAGGAAACAGTCTAAGTCTCAGAATAAAGTTAAGAAAACAGTTCTGGATCACTTTTCTCTTCCAACTACCAGAGTACCATCTCAGTCGGCCTCTAGCCATGCTGATCAGGACTCCCAGGATGGCGACTTACAATCTAGTGTCAATTCCTGCGCGACCACCTCCAAATATATCACAGAGTCAACTATGCAGAAATTGTTGGCTGCCCAAACCCTTTCAATAACCCAAGAGATTCATCGCAGCTCGGCTGAGCTCCGTAAGGACATTTCTGATATTGGGGAAGGGGTTGATGCCTTGAAGCGCAAGCAGGATGACCTAACCACTGACCATACCAATCTCCTGGCATACTCTGAATCTTTGGCGGATCAGATCACACAATTGGAATACAAATTAGCCGATTTGGAGGACAGATCGCGACGCAGCAACATTAGTTTCCGAGGCATTCCAGAGGCTGTCTCACCTCCTGAGTTACAGAACTTCATTTCAGAGTTATTTAAGGAACTCCTGGGAACATTCACTATGACTCCTAACACTCTGGAGCGTTGTCATAGGGCGCTCAGGCCCAGAGCGCTCTCGTCTGACAAACCTAGAGATGTATTTGTATGTTTCCATAGCTACAGTCTTAAAGATCAGATCTTGCAGGCAGCCTTCTGTAAGCCTTCCTTACCTGAAAAGTTCAAGAACATCCAATTGCTACAGGACTTGCCTCAACACACTCTTCAACAAAGGAGACTGCTCTCCCCAGTAACAGAGATCCTAAGATGAGAGAATATAAAATACAGATGGGGCTTTCCAACTAAAATTCTCATCACAAAGGACAATCACTCACATACAGTGGCTAACCTCAATTACAGTGGCTAACCTCAATCAAGGCTTCACACTCCTTGAAACATGGGGCCACCTATGAGTAACCTCCAACCACCATCTTCACAGTCAAGACTCAGAGCCTCGGCCCCTGAGTGGCAAGTCAAAGAGCAGAGGCCCAAATGGCAAAAACACCTGACCCCCCCTCAGGAGGCGGTCCCCTAAATGTCCATGCATATGGACACTGTGATTAATCAAACTGGGCCTCTAAATACAAGATGAGTAGCTATCTCATTTTAGTTTTGTCATTATTGTTGCTCTTAATCCTGGTTGCTCAGCTATAGTATTATACTGTTGTTACAGTGTAACAGAAGTTAAGTTTCTTGTTATTTTATTTTTCAGTTAAATACTGCTTTTTGTATTATTCAACTGTTTATTGATGTTATTTGAAACATTTTTTGGGTCAAGCCACCACGGTCTTACTGATAGACCTAGGTAATCTCCCCCCCCCCCACTTAGCCCCTATGCTGGGCTCATCCTGGTGGACTAATTCCACCACAACAATTATTCATTTACTATGTAAAATTTATATTCCTATTTCTATGCACTTAACCTTTTTTTGTTCCCTCTATCCTTACTCCCCTTCTCAGGCTCTTGCCACAAGAATGCTCTCCACATCACTCAAATGGCTAACAGGGACACCTTAAAGTTCCTCACACAATTGTGAGAGAGTTAAATTCCCCCTGGTAAGCGTAGTGTCTTCGTCAGATCCCTCAAACATCCCCTATTAGATAAAAAATCAAATAAACCAAACCCTAAAGACCATAGATTAGAAACTCTTTCATTCAAATTCAGGTCCCTCATGTTTGCATTCGGATATTTTGATATTTGGCGCGCTTTTCATACAATGGATAGGGACTACACGCATTTCTCTTCCCCTCATCTAACCTACAAACTAGATTAGACTACATTTTTATGTGTGGTGTGATAGGAGCGCCTAAAGGTGGATTCCTGCTGCTGAAGAAAGTTCTTCCCTCAAAGAAAACTAAATAGTAGATGTGGCCGAAAAAGTGGGGTTTTAAGCAGCGCTAATAAAAGCCTGGAAATTATGATTTCAATATAACCAATGTTGTATACAATCTTATTTATTTAAAAATTCTTATTTGTCATAAAAAACAACAATATTACTCCTTTAAAAATTAAGGGACGTCTCCCTTATTTCACATGTACAAAAATTCTAACTAGAATCAAGTATTTATAAACTCTAGAGTTCCAGGTGCATAAGAGTTTACATTTTACAGATAACTGTTAAAAGCAATTCATACAACAAGCAATAATTGCAAAGATATATGGCGATCTTGATATTTAAAAAACACAAATATATATATTGATCCTAATATTTTTCAAATGTAAACAGATTCTGTACTCGAGTTCAAATTTACTGTTGGTTTAACTGTGGTCAGAAATTGAGCTCAGCTGCTATACGGTGAAATAGTTCTTTAGTTACAAATGCAGTTACATAGTTTCAATCCTTAGATATATAATTAGCTCAAGCGTGCTTGGTAGTTCAAAGGGCAGAAACAGCCGTTATTCTGATTTTCAAATTATACTGTCAAAACATTGTGTTACGATCGTGGTTGTTAGGAAAGGTTACTTAAAACTTAGATACCTTAATTTCTTATATCGTTCAGTTTATATGTCCTGAAAACCGCAATAAAGTTAGTGTGGAGGTACCTTAGTATATCCCGGTTCCAACCGCTGTGGTTCTTCACTGTGAGGGATTCACAGACTATTCAATCCTGGTGCTTTTGGTGAATCACCTGACCCTCTCTTTGATTCAGAGGTCAGAGGTGATGTTCCGTTCCGGTGATGTGGTTATCGTTTCTCTTCTTGTAACCCAAATATTATTTCATCTGGGTTCCCTCAGATCCCTTGAGGTTTGAAGAAATCTTTTGTTGGTGTTTAGCAGTAACACTGTGTTCCCTGAAGTTTTCCGGAGGTAGACTTTAAACTGCAGGGTCAGGAAAAAGACTTAGAGTTGCAGGGTCACACAACTTGGTGACAGTCTTAAGTGGAGTTTAGCAGAGTGTGGCAGGTCCCATTCAACGCGTTTCACCCTTCTGGGCTTTATCAAGAATGCTTTTCCTGCTCACTTCTGGCTTTTTAAAGGTATGAATGTATTCTGATTGGTTCCTTCATTTCCTGTGAATTTCTATCAACACCTGTGTAACTTCAAATGTAAAGGTGGACATTATTTAAGTAGGTAATGTTTGTTTCTGTGTTGCTATTTGCTTACTTCATAAGCGACAAAGAGAATCTTTCATTTCTACTTTGTTGCTTTGTTAGTAATTCATCTTTGATATTTCAATTCTAAAGTACCATTATTTAAATAATATATATTTAGATCGCATGGACATACAATTGCCTAAACTATAAAATTACCTAACTATAACGATTTTTACAAATATCTAACAGATAAAAATCAGAAATCATCATTTCCCATAGCTAGTATTATTGCTAGTGGGTAAATATTATTGGAGTTAACTTGTTTATTTTTGGGGGGAAAATTCCTTTTTAATTAATAGGAATTAATTTATACAAAGCTTAGGCTGTCTGTGCCCGTAAGATATATGAAATATGATTTAGGAATTGATCTCTCATGAATTGAACTTTTTTACTTGGTAAATGTGAGTATTTTCTATATAGATGGCAGATTGAACTCAGATTATAAGAAAATGTGCACATATTATAAGAAGGGAGAAATGTCAATTTCAGAGTTCAAGCCTCCAGGTTGGAGGGTATTCATTTGATATATAATTTCAGCTTCTGCCTTTAGGAGTTTCTTTTCCCAGTCTCCCCCTCTCCAGTCAGGGTGAACTTTTTTAATTCCCCAGTATTTAAAATCTTTAAGGTTGTTGTTGTGTACTTCCCTAAAGTGACAATAGATATATGGGTCAAGGTTGCCCCTATCTATACAAGAGAGGTGCTCCCTTATTCTTTCACGGAGCATTCTGGTTGTCTCTCCTATGTAGATTTTTTTTACATGAACATTGAATATCGTAAATAACGCCTTTATCTTGACATCTAATTGTGTCTTTTATTTTAAATGAAAAGTTTCCATTTCCTGATTTCAAATTTTTTTGCTTACTGCTAAATTTGCAGGCCCTGCATCTGAAACAGGGGAAAAAAACATTCATAGGATTTCCATCTAGGCACCTTTGAGTGTCTTTCCTGTTTATACTTTTAAATTGACTGGGAGCTAGTAGGCTCTTCAAATTCTGTGCTTTCCTATATATTATTTTTGGGTTCCCCCCACTTTTCCTCCTATAATGGGATCAGTTTGCACTAAGTGCCAATGTTTTTTTTAAATTCTTTGGATGTTTAAGTTGTCATGACTAAACTCAGTTATAAAGGGCACATTAATTTCATCATGATTTTCTTTGGTATCTTTTGTTTTGTTTTCTAAGAGGTCCTTCCTTTCTTTCTTATCTACCTCTTGTTTGGCTTCGTTAATTACTTCTGGACTGTATTCTCTTGCTAAGAATTTCTGTTCTCAGATCTTTATTTGATCCTGATAATCTACCGTTCTTGAACAATTACGTTTAATTCTTAAATATTGCCCTTTTGGGACATTATCTTTCCACTTTTTCATGTGGCGGCTGTTATAATGGATTAGATTGTTGGCGTCTACTTTTTTAAAATGTGTTTTAGTAATTAGTTGTTTTTCTACAATTTCAATATCTAGGTCCAAGAAGGTGATTTGACTTTTACTATAGTTACTAGTAAAGGATAGTCCCATTTCATTTTTATTCATATCTGTTAGAATAGTATTTAAGTCAGTTTCATTACCCCCCCCCCCCACATATAAAGAAGAGGTCATCTATATATCTGGCTATAGAGCACAAGACCCGCGCCCAGACTATGCCTAGGAAAGAAATCTTCCTCCCAATATCCCATAAAGAGATTGGCATAGCTGGGCGTGAATCTTGTGCCCATAGCTGTTCCTTTCTTTTGAATATAAAATGTGTCCTCAAATGATAAATAATAATGGCCTAGGATAAATTTTATTCCGTCCTCTATAAATTTCTTTTGCTCCTTACATAATTTGTTATCCCTATCTAGAGTATTTGATATTGCCATCAGCCCCAAATCATGGCTTATATCGGTATAGAGCGACGAAACGTCGCATGTCACTAATGTGTAGTGTGATTCCGTCTTTAAGACCTCTAATTTTTTCAAGATGTCAGTGGTATCCTTTAAGTAAGAGGGTAATTTTTTTACATAGCCCTGTAGATATCCATCTATGTATTTTGAGAGGTTGGAAGTAAGGGAGTTTATAGCCGATATTATGGGTCTCCCACTGGGATTAGTTAGGTTTTTATGAATCTTTGGTAAGAAATATAGAATCTGTATTTTTGGAAATTTTGTAAACAGAAAGTCAAATTCTTTTTTATTGATAATTTGTTTATCTCTTGCTTCCTCTAATAATTTAGTTAGTTCACCCAGAAATTTCTTGGTCGGATTTAGTTTTAGTTCCTGGTATGTTTCCCCTTCATTAAGTAATCTTTGTGCTTCCTCTATATATTTACTCTATCCATGATTACAACCCCACCCCCTTTATCTGCTGGTTTTATTACTATGCTGGTATCATTTTGTAATTCTTTAAGGACTGTTCTTTCTTTGTAGGTTAAATTTTTTGGTATTTTATTGTTAGTTTTTATTTTCTTAATATCTTCCTGAACCGAATAATTCAATGTTCCTTCCCTTTTCATTTGTCGGGTAAAAAGTGTATTTTGGTTTCATGTTTGAATTAATTACTTGTGGTATTGCTATGTTACTGTTTGAGGCCATAGGCGATACGGTAGGTATCTGTTTTTGTTGTTGCCAAATTCTCTCTATTGGATCCCGTAGGAAATATTTCTTCAAGGTTAACTTCCTTGCAAACTGGCTTACATGTATGTGTGTGTTAAACTTGTTTAATCTCGTAGAGGGAGCATAACTAAGGCCTAAGTTCAATACTCTTTCTTCCTCTGTAGTCAATTTTTTTTTAATAATATAGAAAATGCCACTTTTTTGTTGTGTTTTTATTTCACTCTTTTTATTTCCCTGTCTTTTTCTTTTTCCTCCTCTACATCCTCTCTTATTCTTTTTCTTATTCCCACTGGTGGGTCTTTTAAATGTTCTGTTTGTTTGGAAGTGTTGGGTCTTTGTGGGCTCATCTCTAAAAAATAATTCATGTTTTTCTGTTGTTCTTTCTCTTCTAATAATGCAAATCTATTCGTAGTCTCTATTCTCCATTCCTTTTCAGGTTCTGTTTGTATTCGTATGTTGTAGATGACCTCTTCTTTATATGGGGGGGTAATGAAACTGACTTAAATACTATTCTAACAGATATGAATAAAAATGAAATGGGACTATCCTTTACTAGTAACTATAGTAAAAGTCAAATCACCTTCTTGGACCTAGATATTGAAATTGTAGAAAAACAACTAATTACTAAAACACATTTTAAAAAAGTAGACGCCAACAATCTAATCCATTATAACAGCCGCCACATGAAAAAGTGGAAAGATAATGTCCCAAAAGGGCAATATTTAAGAATTAAACTTAATTGTTCAAGAACGGTAGATTATCAGGATCAAATAAAGATCTGAGAACAGAAATTCTTAGCAAGAGAATACAGTCCAGAAGTAATTAACGAAGCCAAACAAGAGGTAGATAAGAAAGAAAGGAAGGACCTCTTAGAAAACAAAACAAAAGATACCAAAGAAAATCATGATGAAATTAATGTGCCCTTTATAACTGAGTTTAGTCATGACAACTTAAACATCCAAAGAATTTAAAAAAACATTGGCACTTAGTGCAAACTGATCCCATTATAGGAGGAAAAGTGGGGGGAACCCAAAAATAATATATAGGAAAGCACAGAATTTGAAGAGCCTACTAGCTCCCAGTCAATTTAAAAGTATAAACAGGAAAGACGCTCAAAGGTGCCTAGATGGAAATCCTATGAATGTTTTTTTCCCCTGTTTCAGATGCAGGGCCTGCAAATTTAGCAGTAAGCAAAAAAATTTGAAATCAGGAAATGGAAACTTTTCATTTAAAATAAAAGACACAATTAGATGTCAAGATAAAGGCGTTATTTACAATATTCAATGTTCATGTAAAAAAAATCTACATAGGAGAGACAACCAGAATGCTCCGTGAAAGAATAAGGGAGCACCTCTCTTGTATAGATAGGGGCAACCTTGACCCATATATCTATTGTCACTTTAGGGAAGTACACAACAACAACCTTAAAGATTTTAAATACTGGGGAATTAAAAAAGTTCACCCTGACTGGAGAGGGGGAGACTGGGAAAAGAAACTCCTAAAGGCAGAAGCTGAAATTACATATCAAATGAATACCCTCCAACCTGGAGGCTTGAACTCTGAAATTGACATTTCTCCCTTCTTATAATATGTGCACATTTTCTTATAATCTGAGTTCAATCTGCCATCTATATAGAAAATACTCACATTTACCAAGTAAAAAAGTTCAATTTATAAGAGATCAATTCCTAAATCATATTTCATATATCTTACGGGCACAGACAGCCTAAGCTTTGTATAAATTAATTCCTATTAATTAAAAAGGAATTTTCCCCCCAAAAATAAACAAGTTAACTCCAATAATATTTACCCACTAGCAATAATACTAGCTATGGGAAATGATGATTTCTGATTTTTATCTGTTAGAAATTTGTAAAAATCGTTATAGTTTAGGTAATTTAATAGTTTAGGCAATTGTATGTCCATGCAATCTAAATATACATTATTTAAATAAAGGCACTTTAGAATTGAAATATCAAAGATGAATTACTAACAAAGCAAAAAAGTAGAAATGAAAGATTCTCTTTATCGCTTATGAAGTAAGCAAATAGCAACACAGAAACAAACATTACCTACTTAAATAATGTCCACCTTTACATTTGAAGTTACACAGGTGTTGATAGAAATTAACAGGAAATGAAGGAACCAATCAGAATACATTCATACCTTTAAAAAGCCAGAAGTGAGCAGGAAAAGCATTCTTGATAAAGCCCAGAAGGGTGAAACGCGTTGAATGGGACCTGTCACACTCTGCTAAACTCCACTTAAGACTGTCACCAAGTTGTGTGACCCTGCAACTCTAAGTCTTTTTCCTGACCCTGCAGTTTAAAGTCTACCTCCAGAAAAGTTCAGGGAACACAGTGTTACTGCTAAACACCAACAAAAGATTTCTTCAAACCTCAAGGGATCTGAGGGAACCCAGATGAAATAATATTTGGGTTACAAGAAGAGAAACGATAACCACATAACCGGAAAGGAACATCACCTCTGACCTCTGAATCAAAGAGAGGGTCAGGTGATTCACCAAAAGCACCAGGATTGAATAATCTGTGAATCCCTCACAGTGAAGAACCATAGCGTTTGCAACCGGGATATACTAAGGTACCTCCACACTAACTTTATTGCTTTTTTCAGGACATATAAACTGAACGATATAAAGAAATTAAGGTATCTAAGTTTTAAGTAACCTTTCCTAACAACCACGATCGTAACACAATGTTTTGACAGTAAAATTTGAAAATCAGAATAACGGCTGTTTCTGCCCTTTGAACTACCAAGCACGCTTGAGCTAATTATATATCTAAGGATTGAAACTATGTAACTGCATTTGTAACTAAAGAACTGTTTCACCGTATAGCGGCTGAGCTCACTTTCTAACCACAGTTAAACCAACAGTAAATTTGCACTCGGGTACAGAATCTGTTTACATTTGAAAAATATTAGGATCGATATATATATTTGTGTTTTTTAAATATCAAGATCGCCATATATCTTTGCAATTATTGCTTGTTGTATGAATTGCTTTTAACAGTTATCTGTAAAATGTAACTCTTATGCACCTGGAACTCTAGAGTTTATAAATACTTGATTCTAGTTAGAATTTTTGTACATGTGAAATAAGGGAGACGTCCCTTAATTTTTAAAGGAGTAATATTGTTGTTTTTTATGACAAATAAGAATTTTTAAATAAATAAGATTGTATACAACATTGGTTATATTGAAATCATCAGTTCCAGGCTTTTATTAGCGCTGCTTAAAACCCCACTTTTTCGGCCACATAGACTACATTTTTAGCCAATCTCAGACCCTAGACCAAGTTAAGGACACTAATATCCATTCATGTGCATGGTCTGACCATGACCAAGTGTCGCTCACAGTTTACAACTCCTTTACCTCCTCATATCCACCAGCGTGGTCTATGCCACATACTATTCTCGCTGATATTCCCTTCCGACAGGAACTAGAAAAAGACCTAAGGGAACTAATTGCTTTAAATGACACCCAAGCAGTAGCTTATGATACCTTATGGGGTGCTATCAAAGCCTCAATTAGAGGACTATTAATAAGAAAGCAGGCCATTATTAGGAAGGCCCGTGGGTTGCCCCTTTCACAAGCCTTTAGTTAGCTCAATGAACTAGAGAGACTCAACCGACTATCCCCTTCCCTAGCGCAGTGTAAGGCCATAAAGGACCTAAAAGCTCACATTTGCACCTTAGAATTAAAACGGACACAACAGTAATTGTTGAAACTTAGACTACTATTTTACCATAAAGGAAATAAGGCAGACACCATGCTGGCTAATAAGCTCAGACATAGCGCCTCCTGAATACAAATCCTGAAACATAAAGGCCAATCCTCCACTTTACCTAAACAAATTGGGTCTTATTATGAGGAGCTATACAACAGCTATACAACATTCAGAACTCAGAATCCCCCACTGCTACCTCACTATCTAATATTCAGTAGATCCTCAAAAACATTAAACTCCCTACCTTGACAGATGAACAATGGGACTCCCTTAAAGCACCAATTTCTATGCTCGAAATTAAATGGGTAGTCAATTCTCTAAAACCACTTAAGGCCCCCGGTCCAGACGGATTCCCCACGTTATTTTACAAAGTCTATAAAAAAGACCTTATTCCCATTCTCCACTGTTTTTTTCAATACTCTGGCTCCCAGGGCTCTTTTAAAAAGGAGTTCCTCAAAGCCACTATCATTACTATAAGAAAGGGGGAAGTGATACAAAGATTCTACACTCAGACTCCTTGCTGATCCCGAAGGTGGTGTAACCTCTAAACACTGACACCTAAATGTAATATAGAAGAAAGAGAAGGGGGGTTGGGATAGTGCTTAAACAGCTTGAGTCTTGTGAAATAAGTGAAAGTATGTGATCTTAGATTAGTCAGTGACTACAGAAATGAGGGTATCCCTGATTTTTATTCTCGATTGTGAGGCTAGCTGCCTAGGTATATTAAATGGGAGTATCTGTTTTTTGTGGGTTTTTTTTGTCATGTGACCAGAGTTTATGCAGATAGTTCTTATATCTCAGATAGTGCCTATATCTCAAAAAATGTAAACTAACCTTATATCTTACGATTTTATATCATACATATGTGGTAAACTATATTTATAGCATTGTGTTTTTATAAAAAACCAAAGAGAGGAGTATTGTATTTACAAAAAAGTTTTATTCTAATACAGATGAGAGTCCTAACGTAAATAGAGAAACAATAAAATCTAACACTTGGATGCTGGCATCTGATTCTATTTCTTAAAACATCGCTAAAATTACAGTAGCATTAAAAATAAATTAAATTCCTATATATATAAAAAATTGCTGCTATTCTCTGGCAACAATTACAATTTCTAAGAAGCGACTTATGCTTGTATACAAATCTTATGGTTACTTTATCTAGTACACATGTATCATAAGATCTTAATTGTATCTTTCTATCGGTATCCTTTGTATATCGTTACGGATACAGGTTAGCAATATATTTGCTTGGTGTATATTTGTGCTCATAACATAGATGTTCCAGGTCTACGGTGGTTATCACAGTTGCAAATAGTTGTGAAAAAAAGAGTGTCTCTTATTTTAAAAAAGTGTCTCTTATTATAAAAACCTTGATTTATTGTCCATATTCTGGGTTCCTCATTAAAGTGGTGACCGGCCGGTCTTTTGTTTGTGAAGTGGTTCCTTGTATTCTCCTTTGCTGTTTTTCTCAGGGTTTTAGATCCGGGTCCTTAAAGTTTTCCAGAAATGTTGTTGTAATTCTCTTCTTGTCTATGTAACCCTTAGCTAGGTGATTGGGGCTGGAACGACTACTGGGTCCTGGGGCAGGGATTAAACATATAGAGTCTGTCCCTGAGAAGTGGGATATGGCTCAATGTACCTGCCCTAGCCAGTTCGAACTCAAAAGAAGCCTCTCAACCTGCTGGGTTCTGGTTCTTGTATATCCGGTAACTGTCAGCAATCTCTACGCGTTTCAGCCTGGGGCCTTTATCAATTATTATTATTATCTTGATAAAGGCCCCAGGCTGAAACGCGTAGAGATTGCTGACAGTTATCGGATATACAAGAACCAGAACCCAGCAGGTTGAGAGGCTTCTTTTGAGTTCGAACTGGCTAGGGCAGGTACATTGAGCCATATCCCACTTCTCAGGGACAGACTCTATATGTTTAATACCTGCCCAGGACCCAGTAGTCGTTCCAGCCCCAATCACCTAGCTAAGGGTTACATAGACAAGAAGAGAATTACAACAACATTTCTGGAAAACTTTAAGGACCCGGATCTAAAACCCTGAGAAAAACAGCAAAGGAGAATACAAGGAACCACTTCACAAACAAAAGACCGGCCGGTCACCACTTTAATGAGGAACCCAGAATATGGACAATAAATCAAGGTTTTTATAATAAGAGACACTTTTTTAAAATAAGAGACACTCTTTTTTTCACAACTATTTGCAACTGTGATAACCACCGTAGACCTGGAACATCTATGTTATGAGCACAAATATACACCAAGCAAATATATTGCTAACCTGTATCCGTAACGATATACAAAGGATACCGATAGAAAGATACAATTAAGATCTTATGATACATGTGTACTAGATAAAGTAACCATAAGATTTGTATACAAGCATAAGTCGCTTCTTAGAAATTGTAATTGTTGCCAGAGAATAGCAGCAATTTTTTATATATATAGGAATTTAATTTATTTTTAATGCTACTGTAATTTTAGCGATGTTTTAAGAAATAGAATCAGATGCCGGCATCCAAGTGTTAGATTTTATTGTTTCTCTATTTACGTTAGGACTCTCATCTGTATTAGAATAAAACTTTTTTGTAAATACAATACTCCTCTCTTTGGTTTTTTATAAAAACACAATACTATAAATATAGTTTACCACATATTTATGATATAAAATCGTAAGATATAAGGTTAGTTTACATTTTTTGAGATATAGGCACTATCTGAGATATAAGAACTATCTGCATAAACTCTGGTCACATGACAAAAAAACCACAAAAAACAGATACTCCCATTTAATATACCTAGGCAGCTAGCCTCACAATCGAGAATAAAAATCAGGGATACCCTCATTTCTGTAGTCACTGACTAATCTAAGATCACATACTTTCACTTATTTCACAAGACTCAAGCTGTTTAAGCACTATCCCAACCCCCCTTCTCTTTCCACTATCATTACTATATCTAAGCCTGGAAAAGACCCCTCTCTATGCCCCAGCTATTGACCTATGTCTCTTATTAATACCGATATCAAAATTTATTCTAAGATCCTAGCGAATCGAATGGCGACTCTTCTACCTAGATTAATCAATGTGGACCAAGTGGGATTTATGCATAATCGTGAAGGCCCTGATAACACTAGATGCCTACTCAATATTGTTATGGAAGCTACTAGACAAGGGAAGACTTTTTCGGTGGTCTCCCTAGACGCCGAAAAGGCTTTTGATTGGGTTTGCTGGGAGTATCTGTGGGAGGTCCTAGATCTCTTCAAGTTCCCGGCAGAGACCCTATCCTTTATAAGGGCCTTGTACTCATGCCTGTCGGCTAAGGTTAGGGGCTTGGGTTTTAGCTCTGGCTCCTTCCCTCTGACCAATGGGACATGACAGGGGTGTCCTCTGTCTCTCCTACTTTTTGCCCTCGCCATAGAACCCCTCACTGAGCTTACGCGTCAAGACCCCTCTATCTCAGGGATCACTCTTCATGGTACCACCCATAAAATTGCCCTTTTCGCTAACGATATCACAATATTTACATCTACCCCCGGACCACTATCCCATCCCTCTTATCTTTGTTGAAATGATTTGGAGATATGTCTTACTATAAACTCAACACCTCGAAGACTGAGGTCTATACCAACGGCTTTCCAGCAGACTATACTCAGGCCTTATTGTAAACTTATGGGTTTAATCATAAACTCGATAATATCAAACACCTAGGAATATTTATCTCACCAGACAAAGCTCAGATGATTCGAGACAATTATATCCCCCTAATAACTGAATTGAGATCCTTAACTTCTAAATGGAAATATAAGTCAATTTCATGGTTGGGTAGGATCGCAGCCCTTAAGATGTTGTTTTTAGCAAAATTAACTTAACTATTTCGGTGCTTGCCCATAAGACTCACACGATGTTTGCTGTTACAGTTTCAAAGTGGCTTTTCCAAATATATTTGGCAAGGTAAACCAGCCAGAGTTGCCCATAAATTGCTTCAATACCCAAAATCGTACTGGGGAGTTGCCTCTCCCTCTGTTATTCGTTATTATGAAGCGGCTATGCTTTCCCATATCTCACGCTGGGGTAACAAAACTTGTTTGAGCAAATGGCGTGCTCTTGAGCAGGCATCTCTACCTAACCATATTCACCTATGCGACTTAATTTGGATCCCCCCGCACAAGTAGACGTACTCTCAATATTAAGAACATTATAATAAAAGAATGCCTAAATTCCTGGGATAAATTGAGACACTACTCAGGGGTATCCCCCCATCCCTCACCTATCCACTCCCTGGCTGGTCTGCTGTTAGGCCTCCCTGACTCGCACCCTAATGCTTGGTCCAACTTGGGCCTCTCTCTGGTCTCTGACCTAATTTCTTCTCACTCCCCAGACACATACTTGCCCCTGCCCCAACTTACCGGCACACAGGCCGTTCCTCCCAAGCTATGCTTTGAATATACAGGATTAAAAGCATATTGAGATCTTGGGGATTCACTCCATCTCTCCCCCGCCCTTTGACCATCTGGGAAGCACTGTGGAAAAAAGGGGGGAAATATGTAAACCCTTGACCCATTTCTACTGGCGTCACATATTACTATAAGGCGTCACATATTAAAAAATGGGAGGACATCTTACATGTACACCTCCCTCAGCTCCTTTGGTCTAGGGCCTTTGATCTAACCA
The DNA here is from genome assembly GCF_027579735.1 of Bombina bombina. Taxonomy (NCBI): domain Eukaryota; kingdom Metazoa; phylum Chordata; class Amphibia; order Anura; family Bombinatoridae; genus Bombina; species Bombina bombina. The sequence goes on from NC_069505.1 coordinate 68,655,443, forward strand.
CAAAAGCTATACATTGCACGACCCTCTTTGAATCATACTACAAATTGCTCTCTCATTGGTATTTCACCCCGATGAGACTCTTTAAACTCAACCTGATTCCTACGCCCCGGTGCTGGAGACTTTGCGAAAAACCAGGGGATTCCCTTCACAAATGGTGGACCTGTCCCAAGCTCAAACCTCTATGGCACAAAGTGTACACCCTTTTAACCAGATTAAATATACATGTCCCAAAATCCCCAGAAACAGCTTTACTACATGTAGGCCTACACTCACTCCCTAAGTTCCAGAGCTACATGTGTGTGTATCTTTTCTCGGCCACCAGACTGGCAATCACTAGAGCCTGGAAAAAAACAGAATCCCCCGAGCTGGTCCTCTGTCTCAGAAATCATGGCCTATATCAATTCCATGGAAAGAAATGTGTTCTATACTCTAGATAAAATAGACCTCTTTGAGATGATTTGGGAAGACTGGACTAAATTATTTAGGCCCAATTGGCTCCCTAGGTCAGATTTGTAGGTGGATCCTCCAAACACTCCTGGCTAGCATACTGCTTACTCATCAGCTTATTTTCCTCCTTTCTTTCTTTTGTTCTTATTTTTTCTTCTCTTCTCTCTTTCTTTCTTTTCTTCTTCTTTTCACTTCCTTTTCTCTCTTCCCCCCTTTCATACGTTGTCTTCTTTTCCCGCTGTCACTTTGCTCGACATCCCTCCTCTCAGTTTACCCGTGTTTCTTACGGTATCATTTGATATAGTTTGAGAGTTACCTGCGACATGTCTGGTTCTATTTTTTGTTTTCTCTCTGTATCATGATGCTTATATTACTGGTTTTACACTTCCCACTGCGTTTGGGAACCTATCTTTATTTTCAGTTTTATTACCAATAAAGCTTTAAAAACCAAAACAAAAAAAACCATTTTGAATCTGTTTAAAGGTACTAATGGGCTGCAATCCAACTCAAACTATACAAGAGCCTTCGTCAGTGAACAAGAGGACTCAAGATTTATAAGAAGGAATTTAGCGACACAGATACTTTAAATATACAGACTCGAGTGTAACTTAAAATGCACATACATTTATTAAAAAGGTTAAAAACATTCACAACACATTTCTAATATATATATATATATATATATATATATATATATATATATATATATATATATACACACCTGTATTGGGCTCTTTGCTGTTAAGAAAATAAAAAAGCATATTTATGCAATATTCATATTTAACCCCTTAATGACCGCGCAACACTTTTCCATGTTCTGTCCGTTAGGGACCAGGGCTGTTTTTACATTTTTGCGGTGTTTGTGTTTAGCTGTAATTTTCCTCTTACTCATTTACTGTACCCACACATATTATATACCGTTTTTCTTGCCATTAAATGGACTTTCTAAAGATACCATTATTTTCATCATATCTTATAATTTTACTATAATCTTTTTATAAAATATAATGAAAAATGAAAAAAAAAAAACACTTTTTCTAACTTTGACCCCAAAATCTGTTACACACCTGCAACCACCAAAAAACACCCATGCTAAATAGTTTATAAATTTTGTTCTAAGTTTAGAAATACCCAATGTTTAAGTCATTTTTTTTTTTCCAAGTTATAGGGCAATAAATACAAGTAGCACTTTGCTATTTCCAAACCACTTTTTCAAAACTAGCGATAGTTACATTGGAACACTGATATCTTTCAGTAATCCCTGAATATCCCTTGACATGTATATATATATTTTTTTAGAAGACATCCCAAAGTATTGATCTAGGCCCATTTTGGTATATTTCCTGCCACCCTTTCACTGCCAAATGCGATCAAATAAAAAAAAAATCGTTCACTTTTTCACAAACTTTAGGTTTCTCACTGAAATTATTTATAAACAACTTGTGCAATTATGGCATAAATGGTTGTAAATGCTTCTCTGGGATCCCCTTTGTTCAGAAATAGCAGACATATATGGCTTTGGTGTTGCTTTTTGGTAATTAGAAGGCCGCTAAATGCCGCTGCGCATCACACGTGTATTATGTCTAGCAGTGAAGGGGTTAATTAGGGAGCATGTAGGGAGCTTCTAAGGTTAATTTTAGCTTTAGTGTAGTGTAGTAGACAACACCAAGTATTGATCTAGGCACATCTTGGTATATTTCATGCCACCATTTCACCGCCAAATGCGATCAAATTAAAATAAACTTTAAATTTATCACAATTTTAGGTTTCTCACTGAAATTATTTACAAACAGCTTATGCAATTATGGTACAAATGGTTATAAATGCTTCTATGGGATCCCCTTTGCTCAGAAATAGCAGACATATATGGCTTTGGCATTGCTTTTTGGAAATTAGAAGGCCGCTAAATGCCGCTGCGCACTACACGTGTATTATGCCCAGCAGTGAATGGTGTTAATTAGGGAGCTTGTAGGGAGTTTGTAGGGTTAATTTTAGCTTTAGCGTAGAGATCAGCCTCCCACCTGACACATCACACCCCCTGATCCCTCCCAAACAACTCTCTTCCCTCCCACACCCCACAATTGTCCCCACCATCTTAAGTACTGGCAGAAAGTCTGCCAGTACTAAAATTAAAGTTTTTTGGGAGGTTTGAGTTTAAAAAAAAAAAATTCTGCTGTGTAGGATCCCCCTTAGTCCCCAACCTCCCGGATTCCCCCCCAAACAGCTCTTCAACCCCCTCTCTGCCTTATTGAGCACCATATTGGGTACTGACAGCTATCTGCCAGTACCCAGTTTGAAATAAAAATGTTTTATGTTTATTTTTTATTTTAAAAATGATGCTTCTTTTCTGTAGTGTAGCAGCCCCCCTTAAGATCCAACCCCTCACCCTCTCCCAGATCCCTTAATTTTATAATCCGCCCCTTCCCAGTCCTCTCTTCCACCCTCGCATCTACAGCATATGAAGCCTTTTGTAGGCATCCCACCCGCGCGCACACCCGCACGCGATCCCGGCCCCCTCCTCCACTGATGACCGCCCACCTGCCTCCCTGGATGAGCTCCCACCCACCAACGATAACGGCTATCAATGGCCGATGCAGAGAGGGCCACAGAGTGACTCTCTCTGCATCAGATGGCTAAAAAAAGTTATTGCAGGATGCCTCTATATCGAGGCATCACTGCAATAACATGAAAGCGGCTGGAAGAGATCAGGATCATTTCCACCACTTTCAAAGACCAACGACGTATGGGGTACGTCCTTGGTCATTAACTGCATTTTTTTGCAGGACGTACCCCATACGTCCTTGGTCGTTAAGGGTTTAATAAATAGAAAACATAATTTATGCTTACCTGATAAATTCCTTTCTCCTGTAGTGTAGTCAGTCCACGGGTCATCCATTACTTATGGGACATTAACTCCTCCCCAACAGGAAGTGCAAGAGGATCACCCAAGCAGAGGTGCTATATAGCTCCTCCCCTCTACGTCACACCCAGTCATTCGACCGAAAACCAAACGAGAAAGGAGAAACTATAGGGTGCAGTGGTGACTGGAGTATAATTTAAAATTTAGACCTGCCATAAAAAAACAGGGCGGGCCGTGGACTGACTACACTACAGGAGAAAGGAATTTATCAGGTAAGCATAAATTATGTTTTCTCCTGTTAAGTGTAGTCAGTCCACGGGTCATCCATTACTTATGGGATACCAATACCAAAGCTAAAGTACACGGATGACGGGAGGGACAGGCAGGATCTTTATACGGAAGGAACCACTGCCTGAAGAACCTTTCTCCCAAAAAACAGCCTCCGAAGAAGCAAAAGTGTCAAATTTGTAAAATTTGGAAAAAGTATGAAGAGAAGACCAAGTTGCAGCCTTGCAAATCTGTTCAACAGAGGCCTCATTCTTAAAGGCCCAAGTGGAAGCCACAGCTCTAGTAGAATGAGCTGTAATCCTTTCAGGAGGTTGCTGTCCAGCAGTCTCATAGGCTAAACGTATTATGCTACAAAGCCAAAAGGATAGAGAGGTAGCAGATGCTTTTTGACCTCTCCTCTGTCCAGAATAAACGACAAACAGGGAAGAAGTTTGGCGAAAATCTTTAGTTGCCTGTAAATAAAATTTCAGGGCACGGACTACGTCTAGATTGTGCAGAAGTCGTTCCTTCTTTGAAGAAGGGTTAGGGCACAATGATGGAACAACAATCTCTTGATTGATATTCTTGTTAGTGACTACCTTAGGTAAGAACCCAGGTTTAGTACGCAGAACTACCTTATCTGAATGAAAAATCAGATAAGGAGAATCACAATGTAAGGCTGATAACTCAGAGACTCTACGAGCCGAGGAAATAGCCATTAAAAACAGAACTTTCCAAGATAACAGCTTGATATCAATGGAATGAAGGGGTTCAAACGGAACCCCCTGTAAAACGTTAAGAACTAAGTTTAAGCTCCACGGTGGAGCTACAGTCTTAAACACAGGCTTAATCCTAGCCAAAGCCTGACAAAAAGCCTGAACGTCTGGAACTTCTGACAGACGTTTGTGTAAAAGGATGGACAGAGCTGAGATCTGTCCCTTTAAGGAACTTGCAGATAAACCCTTTTCTAAACCTTCTTGTAGAAAAGACAATATCCTAGGAATCCTAACCTTACTCCATGAGTAACTCTTGGATTCGCACCAGTGTAAGTATTTACGCCATATCTTATGGTAAATCTTCCTGGTAACAGGTTTCCTAGCCTGTATTAAGGTATCAATTACTGACTCTGAAAATCCACGCTTTGATAAAATCAAGCTTTCAATTTCCATGCAGTCAGCTTCAGAGAAATTAGATTTTGATGTTTGAAAGGACCCTGAATTAGAAGGTCCTGTCTCAGAGGCAGAGACCAAGGTGGACAGGATGACATGTCCACTAGATCTGCATACCAGGTCCTGCGTGGCCATGCAGGCGCTATTAGAATCACCAATGCTTTCTCCTGTTTGATCCTGGCAATCAAACGAGGAAGCATCGGGAAGGGTGGAAACACATAAGCCATCCTGAAGGTCCAAGGTGCTGTCAAAGCATCTATCAGGACCGCTCCCGGGTCCCTGGACCTGGACCCGTAACAAGGAAGCTTGGCATTCTGGTGAGACGCCATGAGATCCATATCTGGTTTGCCCCAACGTCGAAGTATTTGGGCAAAGACCTCCAGATGAAGTTCCCACTCCCCCGGATGAAAAGTCTGGCGACTTAGGAAATCCGCCTCCCAGTTCTCCACTCCTGGGATGTGGATCGCTGACAGGTGGCAAGAGTGAGACTCTGCCCAGTGAATTATCCTTGATACTTCCATCATCGCTAGGGAACTCCTTGTCCCTCCCTGATGGTTGATGTAAGCCACAGTCGTGATGTTGTCCGACTGAAACCTGATGAACCTCAGAGTTGCTAACTGAGGCCAAGCCAGAAGGGCATTGAGAACTGCTCTCAATTCCAGAATGTTTATTGGAAGGAGACTCTCCTCTTGAGTCCACGATCCCTGAGCCTTCAGGGAATCCCAGACAGCACCCCAACCTAGTAGGCTGACGTCTGTTGTTACAATTGTCCAGTCTGGTCTGCTGAAGGGCATCCCTCTGGACAGATGTGGCCGAGAAAGCCACCATAGAAGAGAATCTCTGGTCTCTTGATCCAGATTCAGCGTAGGGGACAAATCTGAGTAATCCCCATTCCACTGACTTAGCATGCACAATTGCAGCGGTCTGAGATGCAGGCGTGCAAAAGGAACTATGTCCATTGCCGCTACCATTAAGCCGATTACCTCCATGCATTGAGCCACTGACGGGTGTTGAATGGAATGAAGGACACGGCAAGCATTTAGAAGCTTTGTTAACCTGTCCTCTGTCAGGTAAATTTTCATTTCTACAGAATCTATAAGAGTCCCCAAGAAGGGAACTCTTGTGAGTGGTAAGAGAGAACTCTTCTCCTCGTTCACTTTCCACCCATGCGACCTTAGAAATGCCATTACTAACTCTGTATGAGACTTGGCAGTTTGGAAGCTTGACGCTTGTATCAGAATGTCGTCTAGGTACGGAGCTACCGAAATTCCTCGCGGTCTTAGTACCGCCAGAAGAGAGCCCAGAACCTTTGTAAAGATTCTTGGAGCCGTAGCCAACCCGAAGGGAAGAGCTACAAACTGGTAATGCCTGTCTAGGAAGGCAAACCTTAGATACCGGTAATGTTCTTTGTGAATCGGTATGTGAAGGTAAGCATCCTTTAAATCCACTGTGGTCATGTACTGACCTCTTTGGATCATGGGTAAGATTGTCCGAATAGTTTCCATCTTGAACGATGGAACTCTTAGGAATTTGTTTAGGATCTTTAAATCCAATATTGGTCTGAAGGTTCCCTCTTTTTTGGGAACCACAAACAGATTTGAGTAAAACCCTTGTCCGTGTTCCGACCGCGGAACTGGATGGATCACTCCCATTAGTAAAAGGTCTTGTACACAGCGTAGAAACGCCTCTTTCTTTATCTGGTTTGTTGACAACCTTGAAAGGTGAAATCTCCCTTGTGGAGGAGAAGCTTTGAAGTCCAGAAGATATCCCTGAGATATGATCTCCAACGCCCAGGGATCCTGGACATCTCTTGCCCAAGCCTGGGCGAAGAGAGAGAGTCTGCCCCCCCACTAGATCCGTTTCCGGATCGGGGGCCCTCACTTCATGCTGTCTTAGGGGCAGCAGCAGGTTTTCTGGCCTGCTTGCCCTTGTTCCAGGTCTGGTTAGGTTTCCAGCCTTGTCTGTAGGGAGCAACAGCTCCTTCCTGTTTTGGAGCAGAGGAAGTTGATGCTGCTCCTGCCTTGAAGTTACGAAAGGCACGAAAATTAGACTGTCTAGCCCTAGGTTTGGCTCTGTCTTGAGGCAGGGCATGGCCTTTACCTCCCGTAATATCAGCGATAATTTCTTTCAAACCGGGCCCGAATAAAGTCTGCCCCTTGAAAGGTATGTTAAGTAATTTAGATTTAGAAGTTACATCAGCTGACCAGGATTTTAGCCACAGCGCTCTGCGTGCCTGAATGGCGAATCCGGAATTCTTAGCCATAAGTTTAGTTAAATGTACTACGGCATCAGAAATAAATGAATTAGCTAGCTTAAGGGTTTTAAGCTTGTATGTAATCTCATCTAATGGCGCTGAGTCAAGGGTCTCTTCCAGAGACTCAAACCAAAATGCTGCCGCAGCCGTGACAGGTGCAATGCATGCAAGGGGTTTGCAATATAAAACCTTGTTGAACAAACATTTTCTTAAGGTAACCCTCTAACTTTTTATCCATTGGATCTGAAAAGGGCACAGCTATCCTCCACCGGGATAGTGGTACGCTTAGCTAAAGTAGAAACTGCTCCCTCCACCTTAGGGACCGTTTGCCATAGGTCCCGTGTGGTGGCGTCTATTGGAAACATTTTTCTGAATATAGGAGGGGGTGAGAAAGGCACACCGGGTCTATCCCACTCCTTAGTAACAATTTCAGTAAGTCTCTTAGGTATAGGAAAAACGTCAGTACTCGTCGGGTACCGCAAAATATTTATCCAACCTACACATTTCTCTGGGATTGCAACTGTGTTACAATCATTCAGAGCCGCTAACACCTCCCCTAGCAATACACAGAGGTTTTCCAGCTTAAACTTAAAATTTGAAATGTCTGAATCCAGTTTATTTGGATCAGATCCGTCACCTGCAGAATGAAGCTCTCCGTCCTCATGTTCTGCAAATTGTGACGCAGTATCAGACATGGCCCTAGCATTATCAGCGCACTCTGTTCTCACCCCAGAGTGATCTCGTTTACCCCTAAGTTCTGGCAATTTAGACAAAACTTCAGTCATAACATTAGCCATGTCTTGTAGAGTGATTTGTAATGGCCGCCCTGATGTACTTGGCGTTACAATATCACGCACCTCCTGAGCGGGAGATGCAGGTACTGACACTGAGGCAAGTTAGTCGGCATAACTTCCCCCTCGCTGTCTGGTGAATGTTGCTTAACATGTACAGATTGTCTTTTATTTAAAGTAGCATCAATGCAATTAGTACATAAATTTCTATTGGGCTCCACCTTGGCTTTTGAACATATTGCACAAAGAGATTCCTCTGTGTCAGACATGTTTAACAAACTAGCAATTAGACTAGCAAGCTTGGAAATACTTTTCAACTAAATTTACAAGCAATATGCAAAACGTTACTGTGCCTTTAAGAAGCACAGAAAAACTGTCACGGTTGAATAACAATGAACCGGATTAGTTATAGAAACCAAATTTTCACAGTAAAAGCATAAATTTAGCAAAGGATTGCACACATTAGCAATGGATGATTAACCCTTAATATCAGAAAAAACGTATAACAATTGAAAATATAAGCGTTTTTTATCACAGTCAAAGCACAGTCTCACAGGTCTGCTGTGAGTGATTACCTCCCTCAAAACTAGTTTTGAAGACCCCTGAGCTCTGTGGAGATGTCCTGGATCATGCAGGGAGAAAAAGGCAGACTGTGACTGAATTTCTGATGCGTAGTAAAAAGCGCCAAAATAGGCCCCTCCCACTCACAATACAACAGTGAGGGAAGCTCAGTAAACTGTTTTAATTTAAAACAAACGACAGCCATGTGGAAAATAATGCCCAAAACAATTTTTCACCAAGTACCTCAGATAATTAAACGATTTAACATGCCAGCAAACGTTTAAAATCTAATTTATGAAATGTCATTAAAAGCCTGCTGCTAGTCGTTCACACTGCAAGTTAGGCTAAAAGTTATATGCATACAGTATTTTCCCAGTGAAGTGCCATTCCCCAGAAATACTTAAGTGTAAACATACATACATATCAGCCTGATACCAGTTGCTACTACTGCATTTAAGGCTGTACTTACATTATATCAGTATTAGCAGTATTTTCTCAGTCAATTCCATTCCTTAGAAAATAATATTACTGCAACATACCTCTTTGCAGGTGAACCTGCCCGCTGTCCCCTGATCTGAAGTTACCTCACTCCTCAGAATGGCCGAGAACAGCAAATGGATCTTAGTTACGTCCGCTAAGATCATACAAAAAAACTCAGGTAGAATCTTCTTCAAATTCTGCCTGAGAAGAAAAACAACACACTCCGGTGCCGTTTTAAAATAACAAACTTTTGATTGAAGATATAAAAACTAAGTTTAATCACCACAGTCCTCTCACACATCCTATCTATTAGTTGGGTGCAAGAGAATGACTGGGTGTGACGTAGAGGGGAGGAGCTATATAGCAGCTCTGCTTGGGTGATCCTCTTGCACTTCCTGTTGGGGAGGAGTTAATGTCCCATAAGTAATGGATGACCCGTGGACTGACTACACTTAACAGGAGAAATATGTATTTAACAATTAATAACATATTTTGCTATGTAAAGTACATTGGAATGTGAAACATTCATATTCTCATGTCAGGTTACCACATTTAAGAATATGAGATCGAGTTTGCACGAAAGTTTTTTGCACTTTTTTTGCTTCATTGACTTCTATAGGGAAATACATTAATGCACTCGCAATTTTCAAAGTTTGGGCTTTTTACAAGCGTCGGCTTACAGTGCAAGCAAAAACTTTTTACTTTCGTCTTGTAATACAAGCACTACCTGACATGCACAAAAACCTTAATTCTAGCGAGGGTAGCGTAAACATTTACCCGTTTGCAGGTGCACTATAAATTAGGGCTCCACTTGTAATCTAGCCCTAAATACTTAGTAAAAATTAGCAGCCTTCCTGAAGTAGCCAACACACTTTTTCAGGGCAAAGTCTTTGCCAGTTTTGAAAGACTAACATTTATTTTGTTAGTATTATTTCATAATGACATTTTACTCGATTTGGACAAGTACAATAAACAATATGGACAAGTATAACAAACAATATGGGCAAGTACAACAAACAATATGGGCAAGTACAATAAACAATATGGACAAGTACAACAAACAATATGGGCAAATACAACAAACAATATGGACAAGTACAATAAACAATATGGACAAGTACAACAAACAATATGGGCAAATACAACAAACAATATGGACAAGTACAATAAACAATATGGTCAAGTACAACAAACAATATGGGCAAGTACAACAAACAATATGGGCAAATGCAACAAACTATATGGGCAAGTACAATAAATAATATGGACAAGTACAACAAACAATATAGGCGAGTACAATAAACAACATGAGCAAGTACAACAAACAACATGTGCAAGTACAACAAACAATATGGGCAAGTAAAACAATCTATATGGGCTAGTACAATAAATAATATGCAAGATGTTAAGGTTCCTGTTTGGGAAAAAATAACTAATTTATTACAAATGTTCCAAATGTTTGTTTTTAAAAAAAAAAACAAATTTGGTATAAAGAAACCTCATAAATGCTGGGTGTATCAAATATGATACAAAAATGTATTATATTTGGAATTTATTTTTCAAAAAAATTTGCTTTTCAATTATGTCTAAAGGTGCAATAAAGAGTTCACATTAAAAAAAAAATAGATTTTTTATTATTTCATTGGTCAGGCTTTACAGAGTTAAAAAATAATTAAAAAACAAAATTATACAAAGCTAACTGCTAGATTACGAGTTTTGTCGGTAAAAACTTGCGTTGCTAACGAGCCTTTTTTTCAGCGCTCACTTTAAACAGCGCTGGTATTACAAGTTTTCTGAATGGCTGCGTTAGCCTCAGAAAACTGAGCATTGAGCAACTTTAGCGCCACTTCTCACTGTAATACCAGCGTTGCTTACGGTAGCGGGTAAGATGGCTAAAACGTGCTCGTGCACGATTTCCCCATAGGAAACAATGGGGCTGAGACGGCTGAAAAAAAACCTAACACCTGCAAAAAAGCAGCATTCAGCTCCTAACGCAGCCCCATTGTTTCCTATAGGGAAACAAATGTTATGTCTGCACACACTAAACAATACCCCGAGTCTAAACACCCCTAATCTTACACTTATTAACCCCTAATCTGCCTCCCCCGACAACCTCGCCACCTGCATTATATTATTAACCCATAATCTGCCGCTCCGGACACCGCCGCCACCTACATTATAGTTATAAACCCCTAATCTGATGCCCCCAAAATCGCTGACACCTACATTATATTTATCAACCCCTAATCTGCCGCCCCCAACGTCGCCGCCACCTACCCTACAATTATTAACCCCTAATCTGCCGACCGGACATCGCCGCCACTATAATAAATGTATTAACCCCTAAAACCGCCGCACCTCTCGCCTAGCAAACGCTATAAAATTTGTTATTAACCCCTAATCTGCCATCCCTACCATCGCCGCCACTAAACATACAATTATTAATCCATAATCTGCTGCCCCCAACGTCGCTGCTACTATATTAAATGTATTAAACCCCTAAACCTAAGTCTAACCCTAACACCCCCCTAACTTAAATCTATTTTTAATAAATCTAAATAAAATTACTATAATTCAATAAATTATTCCTATTTAAAACTAAATACTTACCTATAAAATAAACCCTAATATAGCTACAATATAACTAATAGTTACATTGTAGCTATTTTAGGATTTATTTTTTATTTTACAGGCAACTTTGTATTTATTTTAACTAGGCACAATAGTTATTAAATAGTTAATAACTATTTAATAACTACCTAGATAAAATAAGTACAAAATTACCTATAAAATAAACCCTAACCTAAGTTACAATTACACCTAACACTACTCTATAATTAAATTAATTACCTAAACTACCTACAATTAAATACAATTAAATTAAATAAACTAAATTATGAAAACCCCCCCCCACTAAATTACAGAAAATAAAAAAGAAATTACAATATTTTAAACTAATTACACCTAATCTAATCCCCCTAATAAAATAAAAAAGCTCCCAAAAATAATAAAATTCCCTACCCTACACTAAATTACAAATAGCCCTTAAAAGAGCCTTTTGCGGGGCATTGCCCCAAAGTAATCAGCTCTTTTACCTGTAAAAAAAATACAATACCCCCCCAACATTAAAACCCACCACCCACATACCCTACTCTGAAACCCACCCAATCCCCCCTTAAAAAAAACTAACACTAACCCCCTGAAGATCACCCTACCTTGAGCCGTCTTCACCCAGCCAGGCCGAAGTCTTCATCCAATCCGGCAAGAAGAGGTCCTCCAGAGGGTCCGAAGTCTTCATCCTATCCGGGCAGAAGAGGACATCCAGACCGGAAGAAGTCTTTATCCAAGCGGCATCTTCTTTCTTCATCCTTCCAGAGGGGAGCGGCACCATCTTGAAGACCTCCGACGCGGAACATCCTCCTTGACCGACAACTAGACGACGAATGACGGTTCCTTTAAATGACGTCATCCAAGATGGCATCCCTCGAATTCCGATTGGCTGATAGGATTAAGGTAGGACAAATCTGATTGGCTGATTCAATCAGCCAATTGGATTGAAGTTCAATCGATTGGCTGATCCAATCAGCCAATCGGATTGACCTCGCATTCTATTGGATGTTCCGATCAGCCAATCGAATGCAAAGTCAATCCGATTGACTGATTGGATCAGCCAATCGGATTTTTCCTACCTTAATTCCGATTGGCTGATACAATCCTATCAGCCAATCGGAATTCGAGGGACGCCATCTTGGATGACGTAATTTAAAGGAACCTTCATTCATCGTCTAGTCGTCGGTCAAGGAGGATGTTCCGCATCGGAGGTCTTCAAGATGCTGCCGCTCCGCTCCAGAAGGATGAAGAAAGAAGATGCCGCTTGGATAAAGACTTTTTAATGTTGGGGGGGTTATTGTATTTCTTTTTACAGGTAAAAGAGCTGATTAATATGGGGAAATGCACTGCAAAAAGCCCTTTTAAGGGCTGGTAAAAGAGCTGATTACTTTGGGGCAATGCCCCGCAAAAGGCCCTTTTAAGGGCTATTTGTAATTTAGTGTAGGGTAGGGAATTTTATTATTTTGGGGGGCTTTTTTATTTTATTAGGGGGATTAGATTAGGTGTAATGAGTTTAAAATATTGTAATTTCTTTTTTATTTTCTGTAATTTAGTGGTTTTTTTCCTCGTAATTTAGTTTATTTAATTTAATTGTATTTAATTGTAGGTAGTTTAGGTAATTAATTTAATTATAGAGTAGTGTTAGGTGTAATTGTAACTTAGGTTAGGGTTTATTTTACAGGTATATTTGTATTTATTTTATCTAGGTAGTTATTAAATAGTTAATAACTATTTAATAACTATTGTGCCTAGTTAAAATAAATACAAAGTTGCCTGTAAAATAAAAATAAATCCTAAAATAGCTACAATGTAACTATTAGTTATATTGTATCTATATTAGGGTTTATTTTATAGGTAAGTATTTAGTTTTAAATAGGAATAATTTATTGAATTATAGTAATTTTATTTAGATTTATTAAAAATAGATTTAAGTTAGGGGAGTGTTAGTGTTAGACTTAGGGGTTAATACATTTAATATAGTAGCGGCGACATTGGGGGCGGCAGATTAGGGGTTAATAATTGTAGGTAGGTGGCGGCGATGTTAGGGATGGCAGATTAGGGGTTAATAACAAATTTTATAGTGTTTGCGAGGTGGGAGTGCAGCAGTTTAGGGGTTAATACATTTATAATAGTGGCGGCGATGTCCGGTTGGCAGATTAGGGGTTAATAATTGTAGGTAGGTGGCGACGACGTTGGGTGCGGTAGATTAGGGGTTAATAACTATAATGTAGGTGTCAGCGATGTTAGGGGCAGCAGATTAGGGGTTCATAGGTATAATGTAGGTGGCGGCGATGTCCGGTCGGCAGATTAGGGGTTACAAATTTTTATTTTAGTGTGGGGGCCTCAGTTTAGGGGTTAATAGGTAGTTTATTGGTGTTAGTGTACTTTGTAGCACTTTAGTTAAGAGCTTTATGTTCCGGCGTTAGCCCATAAAACTCTTAACTACTGACTTTTAAATGCGGTAGGAGTCTTGGTGGTAGAGGCTGTACCGCTCACTTCTTCCAAGACTTGTAATACCGGTGTTAGCCAAATCCTTTTAAAAAGATAGGATATGCAATTGACGTAAGGGGATTTGCTGTATGGAAAAGTCGCGAAAGAAAAGTGAGCGGTACACCTGTACCTGCCAAACTTGTAATACCAGCGGACGTTAAAAAGCAGCGTTAGGACCCCTTAACGCTAACGCCAAACTCGTATTCTAGCCGTAAGAGTTTTAAATAAAAAAGGAGAAAATATAATTTAAGACTGTACCAGCATAGTCTTTGGACAAGGAAACATGGAGGAAATAATTATCACCACGCTAATGTTGGTAGTTTCACGTGTGAAAACGAAAAATGTATTTTGCTAAATTCTACATTATCATTTTGAGTGAGATCAGGTTTCTGGCCATTCCCCTTTCAGAGAGAGGGCAAGGAATGTAGCCTCCCCAGGTCATAAACCAGCTCCAAAGGCTTGGCTGAAATTAGAGGATACATTTTATTTTAGGAATATACAGTAACAATACACTTATTGTGATACCAGACATGACATATCAGTCATATTTGATCACCCAGTAAATTATTTAAACATATGCTAGTAGGTCTGATGTAAGGGATTTTCTATCCTGATAGGTTGACAACAGGGGTCTGACAGTCTTTGAATGAACTCAGTCCAGCAATGAAAATAAATTGACTCTGATCAGTAAAAGTTACTGAATCCTAATTTTAGATATTAATCAAAACCTCCCTGAAAGAACGTATGTCCACTTCAGTAATGAAAAATAACTACCCTTTTAACCAGAAAAGAGAAAATATCTTAACTCCTAACATCCAGATAATATTTACCCCAGGATATTATCATGACAAGCTGGGCATAACCTAGTTCCCTCATTTGGCACACATGGTGCTGCAACTGGAGATTGACCAGGCAAGCATGGAGAATGGGTTGGTAAGAGTTTTAGAATTGATTTACTCAGTTTATGTAGATATAAGCAGCTGAGTGGTGTTTGGTCTGTGACCAGAAATATAGCTCAGAAGGAAATGTTGGGTTTCCTCTTACAAGATTTCATGTGTTCCAGAGTATAACATCAAGTACCCTCATATTCAGCTGATTGCAAAGATGTCAAATTGTGTTTAGACTTCACATAAGTTATCAGTAAAGAAAATACAAATTATACATTAAAAGGTTTTCAATTATACTTAAACTTTTAAATTTGCCAATACAAGTAATTAAAGGGATATTAAACCCCCCAAAATTATTTCATGATTCAGACAGAGAATACCATTTTAAACAACTTTCCAATTTACTTCTATTATCTAATATGCTTCATTCAGATATCCTCTGTTAAAGAAATAGCAATGCACATGGGTGAGTCCAACACATGAGGCATCTATGTGCAACCGCCAATCAGAAGCTACTGAGCCTATTTAGATATGCTTTTCATGAAAGAATATCTTGAGAATAAAGCCAATTAGATAATAGAAGTAAATAAGAACATTGTTTAAAATGGTATTCTCTATCATGAAAGAAAAAATTGTGTATAATGTCTCTTTAACCTTATAGGTTATATGTTTAATCTTACGCAATGTTTTCAGATTTCAGGTTGAGTCAAGACAGATATTACTATTTTGGTACATTCATGTCCAGGTAAAAGGTAAAATAAAAATCTATCTACAAATAATTGTCTGCGTGGATTTCTTTATAACTAAACTGAAATAAACTCAATTTAGGCATTCTGTTTTCTATAATAATTTGCAGTTTCCCAAGAGCTATGTGTTAGTACAAAAATAATTTGCTTAGGTTCTCCCTAATGCTTATATCTAGAGCGCATAAGCAAACAAAACCTATTTTAATGTTGCACAGTCTATTAGACTCCGAAAAATATCTACTTTGTCCTTTAAAACCTGATATAATTCCATTCACTGTTTAGTTATCATACTCAGTGATAACCTTGATTTCAGAAAAGGGAAATGCTCTACCACATGCATTGCTTTATATAATTCTGCTGTTTTATTCTAGCATTGTGCTAATCAGAGCTCTATTGCAGAACTGGTACATTCTTATTCAAGTTAATGCAAATTACTGATCACAGTATAGTGTTCCATTTTTTATTTAAAAAGTTCTGAAGACATTCATTATTCTAGGAATATTCCTGGCCAATCAGCTGAGAGGCATGATGTCTTTATGATCTAAGCTAGCGCACATTACAATGAAATGGGGGATCCTTCTGCTAAATTTATATTTGATCAGAATAATGTAATGGCTTCTTCTTGTTCTGGTTTAATAATTTATTTTATCCAATATGAAAAGGTTAATATTTCATCCGTTCATATGTCAAGCAGTCATTGTCTAAACGTCTCTCTGCTTCCTCAATTTTTTCATGTATTATGTAGTAGAATATTAGTCTTTTTTTTTTTTTACCTATTTTTATTCCATTTTTATTTTATTTTTTATTTTTATGGGAAAGGGAATTCTAAAGAGCAAGAAAAAAAGTATATTGTAGTAAGGCAAAGTTGCACTAAACATTGAGTAGTACAAACAGGAATATGTGTTTCTTAAACAAGTACATCATTGTAAATTGGATTAAGTATGAATAATAAAAAAAAGTACAAGATAGCCAAGGAACATGAGTATTAATATTGGTCCCACTGGCTTTTTTCCCAACGAATTTGACATATTATTTATATTAGGTTGATTAATCAATAAGTCTTATTTCATATATGATAAGAGTAAAGTGATTGCTTCATGTGTACTGATTTAATAATTAACTTGATAGTTTTAGAAGTTTGTATATCTAGATAAACTTTACAGGAATATATTTATTGCATTAAAATAATGTCTCAAGCCAAATTAACACACTGACTTTATTGTACAATAAATTCTGCTAAAATATTATAGAACCCTCTCAGGGGAAGAACTTTAATTGGGGTAGCAGGTGCAGTGACACCAAGGCCTGGGTGGGGGAGCATAGTGGCCAGTCTATACAAAGGTGTGTCACTGCCTATGTGGTTATAACCTGTGTATAGATATTCATAATCATTATACAGTGCGCATACTCATCAGTATATAGATACTCACATCATTATACTGTACAGCATACTCATCAGTGTATAGATACTCTCATTATACAATGCAGCACACTCATCAGTGTATAAATACTCACATTATACTGTGCAGCATACTCATTAGTGTATAAATACTGACATCATTATACAGCACAACATACTCATCAGTGTATAGATACTGACATCATTATACAGTGCAGCATACTCATCAGTGTATAGATACTGACATCATTATACAGTGCAGCATACTCATCAGTGTATAGATACTCACATCATTATACAGCACAGCATACTCATCAGTGTATAGATACTGACATCATTATACAGTGCAGCATACTATTCAGTGTATAGATACTCACATCATTATACAGTGCAGCATACTCATCAGTGTATAAATACTCACTTCATCATACTGTGCAGCATACTCATCAGTGTATTGATACTCACATCATTAAACAGTAGAGCATACTCATCAGTGTATAGATACTCACATTATTATACAGTGTAGCATACTCATCAGTGTATAGATATTCACATCATTATACAACACAGCATACTCATCAGTGTATAGATACTCACATCATTATACGGTGCAGCATACTCATCAGTGTATAGATACTGACATCATTATGCAGTGCAGCATACTCATCAGTGTATAGATACTCACATCATTATACAGTGCAGCATACTCATCAGTGTATAGATACTCACATCATTATACGGTGCAGCATACTCATCAGTGTATAGATACTGACATCATTATGCAGTGCAGCATACTCATCAGTGTATAGATACTCACATCATTATACAGTACAGCATACTCATCAGTGTATAAATACTCACATCATCATACTGTGCAGCATACTCATCAGTGTATTGATACTCACATCATTAAACAGTACAGCATACTCATCAGTGTATAGATACTAACATCATTATACAGTGTAGCATACTCATCAGTGTATAGATACTCACATCATTATACAGTGCAGTATACTCATCAGTGTATAGATACTCACATCATTATACAGCACAGCATACTCATTAGTGAATAGATACTCACATCATTATACAGTACAGCATAATCATCAGTGTATAGATATTCATAATCATTATACAGTGCAGCATACTCATCAGTGTATAGATACTCACATCATTATACAGTGCAGCATACTCATCAGTGTATAGATATTCATAATCATTATACAGTGCAGCATACTCATCAGTGAATAGATACTCACATCATTATACTGTGCAGCATTCTCATCAGTGTATAGATACTCACATCATTATACAGTACAGCATACTCATCAGTGTATAGATATTCATAATCATTATACAGTGCAGCATACTCATCAGTGTATAGATACTCACATCATTATACAGTGCAGCATACTCATCAGTGTATAGATACTCACATAATTATACAGTGCAGCATACTCATCAGTGTATAGATACTCACACCATTATACTGTACAGCATACTCATCAGTGTATAGATACTCACATCATTATACTGTACAGCATACTCATCAGTGTATGGATACTCACATCATTATACTGTACAGCATACTCATCAGTGTATAGATACTCACATCATTATACTGTACAGCATACTCATCAGTGTATAGATACTCACATCATTATACTGTACAGCATACTCATCAGTGTATAGATACTTACATCATTGTACAGTGCAGCATACTCATCAGTGTATAGATACTCACATCATTATACTGTACAGCATACTCATCAGTGTATAGATAATCACATCATTATACAGTGCAGCATACTCATCAGTGTATAGATACTCACATCATTATACAGTGCAGCATATTCATCAGTGTATAGATACTCACATCATTATACTGTACAACATACTCATCAGTGTATAGATACTCACATCATTATACAGTGCAGCATACTCATCAGTGTATAGATACTCACATCATTATACTGTACAGCATACTCATCAGTGTATAGATACTCACATCATTATACAGTGCAGCATACTCATCAGTGTATAGATACGCACATCATTAAACAGTACAGCATAATCATCAGTGTATAGATACTCACAACGTTATACAGTGCAGCATACTCATCAGTGTATAGATACTTTCATCATTATGCAGTGTAGCATACTCATTAGTGTATAGATACTCACATTATTATACTGTGCAGCATACTCATCAGTGTATAGATACTCACATTATTATACTGTGCAGCATACTCATCAGTGTATAGATACTCACATCATTATACAGTGCAGCATACTCATTAGTGTATTGATACTCACATCATTACACAGCACAGCATACTCCTCAGTATATAGATACTCACATCATTATACAGCACAACATTCTCATCAGTATATAGATACTCACATCATTATACAGTGCAGCATACTCATCAGTGTATAGATACTCACATAATTACACAGTGCAGCATACTCATCAGTGTACAGATAATCACATCATTATACAGTGCAGCATACTCATCAGTGTATAGATACTCACATCATTATACAGCACAGCATACTCATCAGTGTATAGATACTCACATCATTATAAAGCACAGAATACTCATCAGTGTGTAGATACTCACATCATTATACAGTATAGCATACTCATCAGTGTATATATACACACATCATTATACACTACAGCATAATCATCAGTGTATAGATGCTCACATCATTATACAGTGCAGCATACTCATCAATTTATAGAAACTCACATAATTACACAGTGCAGCATACTCATCAGTGTATAGATACTCACAACATTATACAGTGCAGCATATGTATCTGTGTATAGATACTGACATCATTATACAGTGCAGGATACTCCTTAGTGTATAGATACTCACCACATTATAGTGTGCTGCATACTCATCAGTGTATAGATATATCATTATACAGCACAGAATACTCATCAGGGTATAGATGCTCACATCATTATACAGTGCAGCATACTCATCAGTGTATAGATACTCACATCATTATACTGTACAGCATACTCATCAGTGTATAGATACTCACATCATCATAAAGTGCAGCATACTCATCAGTGTATAGATACTCACATCATTATAGAGTGCAGCATACTTATCAGTGTATAGATACTCACATCATTATACTGCACAGCATACTCATCTCATCAGTGTATAGATACTCACATCATTATACTGCACAGCATACTCATCTCATCAGTGTATAGATATTCACACCATTTTACTGCACAGCATACTCATATCATCAGTGTATAGATACTCACACCATTATACTGCACAGCATACTCATCTCATCAGTGTATATATACTCACATCATTATACAGCACAGCATACTCATCTCATCAGTGTATAGATACTCACACCATTATACTGCACAGCATACTCATCTCATCAGTGTATAGATACTCACATCATTATTCTGCACAGCATACTCATCTCATCGGTGTATAGATACTCACACCATTATACTGCACAGCATACTCATCTCATCAGTGTATAGATACTCATACTCATCTCATCAGTGTATAGATACTCACATTATTACAGTGCAGTGTGTTCACTATTATTGTATAGTTATTACACCATTATACAACATATACTTACATATTCATCTTATTTAGACAGTGGATTTAGTATACATTAGCTCACATCATTATACAGCACAGTGTGCTCACTGCCAGTGTATAAATAGTATAATTATAAAGTGCAGCATACTCATTATCAGTGTGTATATGTATTATAATTTAGAATTGACTTCTATTATCAAATATATGTTGTTATCCTTTGCTGAATGAGCAGCAATGCACTACTGAGAGCTGAACACTTCTGCTGAACCAATCACAAGAGACAAATGTGTGCAGGCACCAATTACCATTTAGCTCAAAGTAGTGTAGGATATGTACATATTATTTGTAACAAGAGAACAAAGTACATTTGAAAATAGAAGTGAATTTAAAATTGTGTGCTCTATCTGAACCATGCAAATTAAATGTTTTCTTCCCTATCCCTTTAAAAGGACACAACACATCTGCAATTAGAAGACATTTTTGTTGTCTTGCTATAGAATAGCATATTCATCAGGTGTAGATATTTAAAAAAAAAAAAAAAAAAAAAAGCTAAATAGCTGCAATTGACCTATTTTGGAGAAGCCAATCAGCGCTTGTTACTTGAGAATACTTGCATTGTTTCACAGTACATTATTTTGGTAACCTCTGTTCAGGCCAGTTAAAGGGACACTGAACCCAATTTTTTTTCTTTTGTAATTCAGAAAGAGCATGCAATTTTAAGCAACTTTCTAATTTACTCCTATTATCAATTTTTCTTCATTCTCTTGCTATCATTATTTGAAAAAGAAGGCATCCAAGTTTTTTTTTTGTTTCAGTACTCTGGACAGCACTTTTTTATTGGTGGATGAATTTATCCACCAATCAGCAAAGACAACCCAGGTTGTTCACCAAAAATGGGCCGGCATCTAAACTTACATTCTTGCATTTCAAATAAAGATACCAAGATAATGAAGAAAACTTGATAATAGGAGTAAATTCGAAATTTGCTTAAAATTACATGCTCAATCTGAATCACGAAATTAAATTTTTGGGTACAGTGTCCCTTTAAGGACAGATATGTAGCAGGGTTGGAATTGGGAAGTCTGTAGTGTGCAATTCCAGTCATCAGAAATGGAAAATTTACAATTCATAGAGTTAAATTACATGAAAAGGGGAAAAATAATGAAAGTATATTGCAAAGTTGTTCCACTATGCATAATTTTGCAATAAAAATAAATGCAAGAGGAACCTATACAGAACCCATTGAACTGCCTAACACCAAAGCAGATTCTATTAATGGGACAGTAAATACCTTGAGATTTTTATATAAAATGTTAGTGTTGCAATATATTTTTATTATTGATTGTATCACCTTTTCATGCAATCTAGCTCTGAAAATTGAGCCATTTTTAATTTTCAGACATTGATATGCACCCTGCTGACCATGCAAGGCTATTTGTGCTACATATATGTCCCTAATTGGATTTATCAGATAACAGCTGCAAAACAATTCACTATATACATTGGTTAGCCTTGTTGTATGTGGACTAAAGCCCAGATTGGCTGATCTATATAAGGCAGATGGTGGGTGCAGTTTGGCAATTGATAAACAATTCCTGTAAAAAGGATGTTAATGTGTTTTAAAACATTAAGACTTGGCTGGTAGGCTATTCTGTAGTAACAAAACATAAATGTCTTGTAATTACAAGGTGTTTCCTGTCCCGTTTATTCACAGTCATATCACTGACATATTCCATTGCCTAAACATTTTTTTCTCGCTCATAGCCTCTTATCCTCAAACCCAAAATGGCTTTTTTACCATCAACATTCTCTGCCTTTTGTGACCCTTTTTCTCCATTCAGCCTCATAGCTAAAAACATTGCCTGTCATTTTCAGGTAAAACGCAACTCCAACAGATAATACATCTCTTCTAACCTTACAGTAATCATTCTCTATGCACCTCTTTCCAAACCACCATTTCAGCTATTTGATATCTGTAGCAATACAAAAGACACAAAGAAATTGATACTAACCTAGGGGTTAAATCCTACCAAAAAAAAGTGTGGGAACTAACCAAGACTTACATCCCTCTCGGAATTAATATTGTTTTATACACACACACACACTTTATTAATATGTATATACTCTATATACTTTGGTTAATGAAAAAAATTAAATGCAATAACCTTTGGTCTCAACCACTTAAGATACAATAGTGCCTTATCTGCTAAGGGGAGCTAAATAACCCCAGAATAAGTCACACAGAAATGTAAGCACCATGTGTTTCACGCAGTGCAGGGTGATCACACAGCAGGGCTGCTGACAGGCTTGCATTTAGTGTATTTTAGGGAGTGTTATTGCCCATTACTAGAGGATCTCACTATCCCTCTAACCAGACTATGCTACAGCTCCTCCCACCAACAGCAGCAGTGTTTACTGAAGCGTTTCTGTTCTCTTTCCAAGGAAAATTTAGTTCCACCTGCAAAAATAGTGCAGGAACTCCGTTCCCATGCATCCCTGCTCGACTTGACCCTTGTACTAACCCATTAAAACATATCTCCTCCTTTTCTTATATCCTAACCTCGGCTGTGACCCACTTGATTTGCTTTTCTGTAAACAATGGCATATTTATTTACAGAAAGAGATTCGCTCAACTAGGAATGAACAGCGGTCCAGTAGCTTGTATTTTGAGGTTCACCACCTGAGAGCAGCCTCTTTTAGTGTAATTGTCTTCAGTGCATAGCACACATATTTACCGGAAAGCACTCAAAAAGGAAATACAGAAAGAGTAGCACTCAACCAACTCCATTTAAGTTGTTGTCATAACATGCATTTTGAATGAGCCTTCCTTTGACTTAACTTCTCTACTAATGCTTAACCTCTTTATTTTCTTTCATCTCTAAACAATGCCAAATTGGCCTACCAGAACACCAAGAGATTTCCTGGTGGGCAGCATCAGCTGGGGCTGACCAGCTACAATTTAAAGGGGTGGTTCTGCTGGTGAGGAGATGCAGTTGTATCACCTCTCCTATTTTATCCTCTGAGCTATACGTATTTCCTTTTAAGTTTTATTTCCTAGACCATGTACCATTTTAGTATCTTTGAATGTTTGAATCTTTGAATGTTTCAAGTGTCTAGTCAAGTCACACTATGAGGCCCATTTATCAAGCCCTGTATGGAGGTTGTGGGCCGTGTTTCTGGCGAGTCTTCAGTTATAAAGACCGCTGCTCCATAACCCTGTCTGCCGGCTCTGAACAGGCGGACAGGAATCGACACAATTCAATCCGATCGAGTACAATCGGGTTGATTGACACCCCCAGCTGGGCCGCGAATCGGCATTGAGCAGCATTGCACCAGCAGCACTGTCGGATCAGGTCCGCAATACCTTTTGATAAATAGGCCTCTTTGAGACAAAGTGACACACTGTTTTGAGTGTCTTCTCTAGCTCACACTATGGATAATCATTTTCCCTCTGTGAAAGGGAGTTATGGATAAAACTGGGTTGTAGTGTACCTGTATAATAACAATCTGGTATTTTTTTTAATAAACTAATATAATTTAATTCTGAAAGAAAATATTGGGGGTAGGAGAATGCCAGTAATCCTTGAGAAAAATAGGTCATGTGCAGGGGCAGAATTACCATTGGTGCAGCAAGTGCGGTGGCACCAGGGCCCAAGAGCTGGACGGGGCCCATAATAGCCAACCTATACTTAGGTGTGTGCAGAATTTGTACAATCCTAATGCAGGGAAGCCTTTTATTAGTGTAAATTGCAGATTTATCTATCCTTAAACTAATTATATTGAGCAGAACATATTACTTTTGCTTTTTATTGAGAACTTTATGGGGCCTTAGAAAATCTTGCTCAATGGCCCTCTGTTGAGAAGGTCTGCTATTGGGCGTCTACTGGTTTTCAACATTTTCCATGCTTTTTATTCCCAATACGACCCTGTCTCTAAACTATTCAACAGTCAAGTCTACAATCACCTTACAGACTTACTAAACTCCAAATCCCTTCTTGGCACCTCTAAATTCTTGCTTTCAACCTCAACAGTCTACTGAGAACATACAATTCTCATTACTTCTCCTAGACTTTTCTGCTGATTTTGATTTTGTAAAGCAGATATTCTCCACTCCCTTGGTTTATCTGACACTGCTCTTTCGTCAATTGAATCTTAACCCTTTAACTCATTCATCAAAGTCTCATTTTCTTTTAACATCTCACCATCTCTGCTACTGTCTGTCTATGCACCTAAAGGCACAGCCCTCGGCCCCCTACTCTTTTAAATCTATAGTTTTTCACTTGGGAAATGCATAATCTTGTTTGTGTTGCAATATCTGTTCTATGCTGATGACACACAAACCTATAAATTATACACCACCCAATCTTCTCCCTTTTAAAAGGTATCACAGAGAGTGTAATTAACTTTGATTCTTGATTGTGTTCCCACCACCTCAAATCAATGTGCATGTGACACTGATGTTTTATCAGCATACCAACATTTCAAATCACTGTTGAAAGCTCTACTATAACACCAGCATTACCTATTCCACAATTTTGCAAAATCAACACGGTTACATACATTAAAGGGACAGTCTAGTCCAAAATAAATGTTCATGATTCAGATAGTTAATAGCAAACAGAGCAAACTCTTGAAGGTGACAGTACGTACGATACAGACTCAGGTTATATATAAAGACACTAATCGTGCCAGAGTGGAGTGCACAAATGAGGGGTATTCACATAACCTGGATCCAACAGAAAAACCAGGAACAAATAATGTTGGGAACAATGGTAGTTCAACGTACGGGTAACCCCACTAGCTCTATAGCCTTGCTTACCGGACTCTTGCAGCAGGCATCGGTATCTTATATTACCTCTTCAGAATGCTCTTGCTTCTTCACCGGTTCGGCTTAGTGTCCTCGTAGGAAACCACGCTGCTCCAGGTTACGCCCAGTGATTCAGATAGGGCATATAATTTTAAACAATATTCCAATTTACTTTAATCACCAATTATGCTTTGTTCTCTTGGTAGTCTTAGTTGAAAGCTAAACTTAGGTGGTTCATATGCTAATTTTTTAGGCCTTGAAGGCTGCCTCTTATCTGAATGCATTTTGACAGTTTTTCACCACTAGAGGGTGTTAGTTTCTGTGTGTCATATAGATAACACTGTGCTCACGCATGTGGAGTTACCTAGGAGCCAGCACTGATTGGCTAAAGCGCAAGTCTGTCAAAAGAACTGAAATAAGAGGGCAGTTTTCAGAGGCTTAGATACAAGGTATTCACAGAAGTAAAAAGTATATTAATATAACTGTGTTGGTTATGCAAAACTAGGGAATGGGTAATAAAGGGATTATCTATCTTTTAAAACAATACCTCTGTGATTACATTGTATCTAAGTCTTTGCAGACTGCTCCATTATCTCAGTTCTTTTGACAGACTTGCATTTTAGCCAATCAGTACTGACTCAGAAATAACTACATATGAGTGAACACAATGTTATCTATATGGCACACATGAACTATCACTGTCAAAATGCACTGAGATAAGAGACAGCCTTTAAGGGCTTAGAAATTAGCATATGAGCCTACCTAAGTTCAGTTTTCAACAAAGAATAAAGCAAATTTGATGATAAAAGTACATTTGAAAGTTGTTTAAAATTACATGCCCTATCTGAATCACGAATGTTTAATTCTGACTAGACTATCTCTTTAATTTACCATTTGCATCCACAACCAATCACTTCCTAGATCTTGTCTCTTCTACCTAAAAAACAAAATACATCTATTTTTTTTGCACAAGACACAATAAAATATCTGGTTTGCACATTTAAAAGGAATAGTATAGTCAAAATTAAACTTTCATGATTCAGATAGAGCATGCAATTTTAAGCAACTTTCTAATTTACTCCTATTATAATTTTTTTTTTGTTAACTTGCGCCTACATTTAGAGTTCTGCGTTAGCCATCAAAACCAGCGTTAGGGGCTCCTAACGCTGGTTTTGGCCACCCGCTGGTATTTAGAGTCAGTCAGGAAAGGGTCTAACGCTCACTTTCCAGCCGCGACTTTTCCATACCGCATAACCCCCTCCGCCATTTGCGTATCCTATCTTTTCAATGGGATCTTTCTAACGCTGGTATTTAGAGTCTTGGCTGAAGTGAACGTTAGAAATCTAATGACAAGACTCCAGCCGCAGGAAAAAGCCAGGAGTTAAGAGCTTTCTGGGCTAACGCCGGTTCATAAATCTCTTAACTACTGTGCTCTAAAGTACACTAACACCCATAAACTACCTATGCACCCCTAAACCGAGGCCCCCCCACGTCGCCCCCACTCTAATAAAAAATTTTAACCCCTAATCTGCCGACCGCACACCGCCGCAACCTACATTATCCCTATGTACCCCTAATCTGCTGCCCCTAACACCGCCGACCCCTATATTTATTAACCCCTAATCTGCCGCCCCCAACGTCGCCGCCACCTACTTAAAATTATTTACCCCTAATCTGCCGACCGGACCTCACCGCTACTATAATAAATTTATTAACCCCTAATCCGCCTCACTCCTGCCTCAATAACCCTATAATAAATAGTATTAACCCCTAATCTGCCCTCCCTAACATCACCGACACCTAACTTCAAGTATTAACCCCTAATCTGCCGACCGGACCTCACCGCTACTCTATTAAATTTATTAACCCCTAAAGCTAAGTCTCACCCTAACACTAACACTCCCCTAAGTTAAATATAATTTTTATCTAACAAAATAAATTAACTCTTATTAAATAAATTATTCCTATATAAAGCTAAATACTTACCTGTAAAATAAACCCTAATATAGCTACAATATAAATAATAATTATATTGTAGCTATTTTAGGATTAATATTTATTTTACAGGCAACTTTGTATTTATTTTAACCAGGTACAATAGCTATTAAATAGTTAATAACTATTTAATAGCTACCTAGTTAAAATAATTACAAAATTACCTGTAAAATAAATCCTAACCTAAGTTACAAATAAAGTTAACACTACACTATCAATAAATTAATTAAATAAACTACCTACAATTATCTACAATTAAACCTAACACTACACTATCAATAAATTAATTACATACAAATACCTACAATTAAATACAATTAAATAAACTAACTAAAGTACAAAAAATAACAAAAGAACTAAGTTACAAAAAATAACAAAAATAATTTACAAACATTAGAAAAATATTACAACAATTTCAAGCTAATTACACCTACTCTAAGCCCCCTAATAAAATAACAAAGCCCCCCAAAATAAAAAAATGCCCTACCCTATTCTAAAATACAAATAGAAAAGCTCTTTTACCTTACCAGCCCTTAAAAGGGCCTTTTGCGGGGCATGCCCCAAAGAATTCTGCTCTTTTGCCTGTAAAAAAACATACAATACCCCCCCAACATTACAACCCACCACCCACATACCCCTAATCTAACCCAAACCCCCCTTAAATAAACCTAACACTAAGCCCCTGAAGATCTCCCTACCTTATCTTCACCACGCCGGGTATCACCGATCCGTCCAGAGGAGGCTCCGAAATCTTCATCCAAGCCCAAGCGGGGGCTGAAGAGATCCATCATCGGGCTGAAGAGGTCCATCATCGTGCTGAAGAGGTCCATCATAGGGCTGAAGAGATCCATCATCCGGCTGAAGAGGTCCATCATCGGGCTGAAGAGATCCATCATCCGGCTGAAGAGGTCCATCATCGGGCTGAAGAGATCCATCATCCGGCTGAAGAGGTCCATCATCGGGCTGAAGTCTTCTATCAAGCGGCATCTTCAATCTTCTTTCTTCCGGATCCATCTTCATCCCGCTGACGCGGAACATCCATCCTGGCCGACGACTTCCCGACGAATGACGGTTCCTTTAAATGACGTCATCCAAGATGGCATCCCTCGAATTCCGATTGGCTGATAGGATTCTATCAGCCAATCGGAATTAAGGTAGGAAAATTCTGATTGGCTGATGGAATCAGCCAATCAGATTCAAGTTCAATCCAATTGGCTGATCCAATCAGCCAATCAGATTGAGCTCGCATTCTATTGGCTGATCGGAACAGCCAATAGAATGCAAGCTCAATCTGATTGGCTGATTCCATCAGCCAATCAGAATTTTCCTACCTTAATTCCGATTGGCTGATAGAATCCTATCAGCCAATCGGAATTCGAGGAACGCCATCTTGGATGATGTCATTTAAAGGAACTGTCATTCGTCGGGAAGTCGTCGGCCAGGATGGATGTTCCGCGTCGGCGGGATGAAGATGGATCTGGAAGAAAGAAGATTGAAGATGCCGCTTGATAGAAGACTTCAGCCCGATGATGGATCTCTTTAGCCCGATGATGGACCTCTTCAGCCCGATGATGGACCTCTTCAGCCGGATGATGGATCTCTTCAGCCCGATGATGGACCTTTTCAGCCCGATGATGGACCTCTTCAGCCGGATGATGGATCTCTTCAGCCCGATGATGGACCTCTTCAGCCGGATGATGGATCTCTTCAGCCCGATGATGGACCTCTTCAGCCCGATGATGGATCTTTTCAGCCCCCGCTTGGGCTTGGATGAAGACTTCTGAGACTCCTCTGGACGGATCGGTGATACCCGGCGTGGTGAAGACAAGGTAGGGAGATCTTCATGGGCTTAGTGTTAGGTTTATTTAAGGGGGTTTGGGTTAGATTAGGGGTATGTGGGTGGTGGGTTGTAATGTTGGGGGGGTATTGTATGTTTTTTTTTACAGGCAAAAGAGCAGACTTCTTTGGGGCATGCCCCGCAAAAGGCCCTTTTAAGGGCTGGTAAGGAAAAAGAGCTTTTCAATTTTTATTTTAGAATAGGGTAGGGCATTTTTTTTATTTTGGGGGGCTTTGTTATTTTATTAGGGGGCTTAGAGTAGGTGTAATTAGCTTAAAATTGTTGTAATATTTTTCTAATGTTTGTAAATAATTTTTTTATTTTTTGTAACTTAGTTCTTTATTTATTTTTTTGTACTTTAGTTAGTGTATTTATTTGTATTTATTTGTAGGTATTTGTATGTAATTAATTAATTTATTGATAGTGTAGTGTTAGGTTTAATTGTAGATAATTGTAGGTAGTTTATTTAATTAATTTATTGATAGTGTAGTGTTAGGTGTATTTGTAACTTAGGTAAGGATTTATTTTACAGGTAATTTTGTAATTATTTTAACTAGGTAGCTATTAAATAGTTATTAACTATTTAATAGCTATTGTACCTGGTTAAAATAAATACAAAGTTGCCTGTAAAATAAATATTAATCCTAAAATAGCTACAATATAATTATTATTTATATTGTAGCTATATTAGGGTTTATTTTACAGGTAAGTATTTAGCTTTAAATAGGAATAATTTATTTAATAAGAGTTAATTTATTTCGTTAGATAAAAATTATATTTAACTTAGGGGGGTGTTAGGGTTAGACTTAGCTTTAGGGGTTAATAAATTTAATAGAGTAGCGGTGAGGTCTGGTCAGCAGATTAGGTGTTAATACTTGAAGTTAGGTGTCGGCGATGTTAGGGAGGGCAGATTAGGGGTTAATACTATTTATTATAGGGTTATTGAGGTGGGAGTGAGGCGGATTAGGGGTTAATAAATTTATTATAGTAGCGGTGAGGTCCGGTCGGCAGATTAGGGGTTAATAAGTGTAGGTAGGTGGCGGCGACGTTGGGGGCGGCAGATTAGGGGTTAATAAATATAATATAGGGGTCGGCTGTGTTAGGGGCAGCAGATTAGGGGTACATAGAGATAACGTAGGTGGCGGCGGTGTACGGAGCAGCAGATTACTGGTTAGTAATAATAGGCAGGGGTCAGCGATAGCGGGGGCGGCAGATTAGGGGTTAATAAGTGTAAGGTTAGGGGTGTTTAGACTCGGGGTACATGTTAGGGTGTTAGGTGCAGACTTAGGAAGTGTTTCCCAATAGGAAACAATGAGGCTGCATTAGGAGCTGAACGCTGCTTTTTTGCAGGTGTTAGGTTTTTTTTCAGCTCAAACTGCCCCATTGTTTCCTATGGGGGAATCGTGCACGAGCAAGTTTTTGAAGCTGGCCGCGTCCGTAAGCACCGCTGGTATTTAGAGTTGCAGTGGCGGTAAATATGCTCTACGCTCCCTTTTTGGAGCCTAACGCAGCCCTTCTGTGAACTTAAATACCAGCAGTATTTAAAAGGTGCGGGGGAAAAAGAGCACGCGTAGCTAACGCACCCCTTTGGCCGCAGAACTCTAAATCTAGCGGTTGGTATCTTTCTTTAAAAAAGCAAGAATGTAATCTTTAGAGCCGACCCATTTCAGCACCAGTTTAGCTCTTGCTGATTACATTTAGACACCAATCAGCAAGCGCTACCCAGGTGCTGAACCAAAACTGGGCCGGCTCTTAACCCCTTAATGACCACAGCATTTTTCCATTTTCTGTCCGTTTGGGACCAAGGCTATTTTTACATTTCTGCGGTGTTTGTGTTTAGCTGTAATTTTCCTCTTACTCATTTACTGTACCCACACATATTATATACCGTTTTTCTCGCCATTAAATGGACTTTCTAAAGATACCATAATTTTCATCATATCTTATAATTTACTATAAAAAAAAATGATAAAATATGAGGAAAAAATTTGAAAAAAACACACTTTTTCTAACTTTGACCCCCAAAATCTGTTACACATCTACAACCTCCAAAAAGCACCCATGCTAAATAGTTTCTAAATTTTGTCCTGAGTTAAGAAATACCCAATGTTTACATCTTCTTTGCTTTTTTTGTAAGTTATAGGGCCATAAATACAAGTAGCACTTTGCTATTTCCAAACCATTATTTTTCAAAATTAGCGCTAGTTACATTAGAATACTAATATCTTTTAGGAATCTCTGAATATCCATTGACATGTATATATTTTTTTTAGTAGACATCCCAAAGTATTGATCTAGGCCCATTTTGGTATATTTCATGCCATCATTTCGCCGCCAAATGCGATTAAATAAAAAAAATCGTTCACTTTTTCACTAATTTTTTCACAAACTTTTGGTTTCTCACTGAAATTATTTACAAACAGCTTGTGCAATTATGGCTTAAATGGTTGTAAATTCTTCTCTGGGATCCCCTTTGTTCAGAAATAGCAGACATATATGGTTTTGGCATTGCTTTTTGGCAATTAGAAGGCTGCTAAATGCCACTGCGCACTACACGTGTATTATGCCCAGCAGTGAAGGGGTTAATTAGGGAGCATGTAGGGAGCTTTTAGAGGTAATTTTAGCTTTAGTGTAGTGTAGTACACAACCCCAAGTATTGATCTAGGCCAATTTTGGTATATTTCATGCCACCATTTCCCCGCCAAATGCGATCAAATTAAAAAAAAACGTTACATTTTTTACAATTTTAGGTTTCTCACTGAAATCATTTACAAACAGCTTGTGCAATTATGGCACAAATGGTTGTAAATGCTTCTCTGGGATCCCCTTTGTTCAGAAATAGCAGACATATATGGCTTTGGCATTTCTTTTTGGTAATTAGAAGGCCGCTAAATGCCACTGCGTACCACACGTGTATTATGCCCAGCAGTGAAGGGGTTAATTATGTAGCTTGTAGAGAGCTTGTAGGGTTAATTTTAGCTTTAGTGTAGTGTAGTAGACAACCCAAAGTATTGATCTAGGCCCATTTTGGTATATTTCATGCCACCATTTCACCGCCAAATGCGATCAAATAAAAAAAAACAAACGTTCCCTATTTCACAAACTTTTTCACAAACTTTAGGTTTCTCACTGAAATTATTTACAAACAGCTTGTGCAATTATGGCACAAATGGTTGTAAATGCTTCTCTGGGATCCCCTTTGTTCAGAAATAGCAGACATATATGTCTTTGGCGTTGCTTTTTGGTAATTAGAAGGCAGCCAAATGCTGCTGCGGATCACACGTGTATTATGGCTAACAGTGATGGGGTTAATTATGTAGCTTGTAGGGAGCTTGCAGGGTTAATTTTAGCTTTAGTGTAGAGCTCAGCCTCCCACCTGAAACATCAGACCCCCTGATCCCTCCCAAACAGCTCTCTTCCCTCCTCCACAACACAATTGTCCCCGCCATCTTAAGTACTGGCAGAAACTCTGCCAGTACTAAAATAAAAGCTATATTTGTTTTTTTTTTGGGGGGGTTTTTCTTAGCATATTTACATATGCTACTGTGTAGGATCTCCCCTTAGCCCCCAACCTCACTGATCCCCCACCAAACAGATCTCTAACCCTCGCCCTCTGCCTTAATGGGCGCCATCTTGGGTACTGGCAGCTGTCTGCCAGTACCCAGTTTAGTAAAAAAAAGTTGTTTTTTTTTATTTAATTGCCCTTTTCTGTAGTGTAGCTCCCCCCCCCCCAGATCAACCCCCCACCCCTTCCAGATCCCTTAGATGATTTATTTATTTTTTTAAATGTTTTTTTTTTTTACTTTTATTAACCTTTATTCTTCTGCAGTGTAGCAGTTCCCTCCCGCTCCCGTCCCATGCACGCGCCCGCCCACCGCCCCCCCGTGCACGCGCGCGCTCCCGTGTGTGCTCCCGTCTGTCCCGCCCCCGATCCCGCACCCCTCCACTTCATTCGGCACATTGATGGCCGCCCACCCACCTCCCAGACTTGCTCCCACCCACCAACGAAACCGGCCACCGATGTCCGGTGCAGAGAGGGCCACAGAGTGTCTCTCTCTGCATCGGATGGCCAAGGGGGGTTATTGCAGGATGCCTCAATATCGAGGCATCACTGCAATAACCAGAAAGCAGCTGGAAGCGAGCAGGATCGCTTCCAGCTGCTTTCCAGACCAAGGACGTATGCCACACGTCCTCGGTCATTAACTGTATTTTTTTTGAGGACGTGTGGCGTACGTCCTTGGTCGTTAAGGGGTTAAAGGGACATGAAACCCATATTTTTTCTTTCGTGATTTAGAAAGAGCATGTCATTTTAAACAACTTTATAATTTACTTCTATTGTCTAATTTGCTTCATTCTCTTGATATCACTTGCTGAAAAGCATATCTAGATAGGCTCAGTAGCTGCTGATTGGTTGCTGCACATAGAGGCCTTGTGTGATTGGCTCACACATGTGCATTGCTATTTCTTCAACAAAGGATATCTAAAGAATTGAGCAAATTAGATAATAGAAGTAAATTGGAAAGTTGTTTAAAATTACATGCCCTATCTGAATCATGAAAGTTTAATTTTGACTAGACTGTCCCTTTAAGCTTACATTCTTGCTTTTTCAAAGAAAGATACCAAGAGAACAAAGAACAATTGATGATATGAGTAAAGTAGAAAGATATTTAAAATTGCACGCTCTATCTGAATCATAAATGTTTCATTTTTACTAGACTGTCCCTTTAACAAATCACATCCCAACTACTACACCCGTCTATCTGGTCTACCTCTCAACAGAATATGTCCTTTTGTATCTATTCTCATTCACGCTTCCAGGATTATTCAGCTAAGCCCTGTTGCTCCTCTGCCATTAGTGGCTTCCATTATTTACCAGGATCAAATTCCGTACACTAAACCTCATCTACACACATTATCCCCTACTATAACTCTTTATCTTTTTATATTTCCCCTAGCAATGTAAACCTCATCTACAAACAGTATCCCCTACTATAACTCTTTATCTTTTTATATTTCCCCTAGCAATGTAAACCTCATCTACAAACAGTATCCCCTACTATAACTCTTTATCTTTTTATATTTCCCCTAGCCATCTAAACCTCATCTACAAACAGTATCCCCTACTATAACTCTTCATCTTTTTATATTTCCCCTAGCAATGTAAACCTCATCTACAAACAGTATCCCCTACTATAACTCTTTATCTTTTTATATTTCCCCTAACCATCTAAAACTAATCTACAAACAGTATCCCCTACTATAACTCTTTATCTTTTTATATTTCCCCTAGCAATGTAAACCTCATCTACAAACAGTATCCCCTACTATAACTCTTTATCTTTTTATATTTCCACTAGCCATCTAAACCTCATCTACAAACAGTATCCCCTACTATAATTCTTCATCTTTTTATATTTCCCCTAGCCATCTAAACCTCACCTACAAACAGTATCCCCTACTATAACTCTTTATCTTTTTATATTTCCCCTAGCCATATAAACCTCATCTACAAACAGTATCCCCTACTATAACTCTTTATCTTTTTATATTTCCCCTAGCAATGTAAACCTCATCTACAAACAGTATCCCCTACTATAACTCTTTATCTTTTTATATTTCCCCTAGCAATGTAAACCTCATCTACAAACAGTATCCCCTACTATAACTCTTCATCTTTTTATATTTCCCCTAACCATCTAAACCTCATCTACAAACAGTATCCCCTACTATAACTCTTTATCTTTTTATATTTCCCCTAGCAATGTAAACCTCATCTACAAACAGTATCCCCTACTATAACTCTTTATCTTTTTATATTTCCCCTAGCAATGTAAACCTCATCTACAAACAGTATCCCCTACTATAACTCTTTATCTTTTTATATTTCCCCTAGCCATCTAAACCTCATCTACAAACAGTATCCCCTACTCTAACTCTTTATCTTTTTATATTTCCCCTAGCAATGTAAACCTCATCTACAAACAGTATCCCTTACTATAACTCTTCATCTTTTTATATTTCCCCTAACCATTGCCTTTATTCTGTTTATGACCTATAACTCTCAGCTCATGATATCACTACCCCTCGCTCCTGCCTCCAGGACCTCTGTCATCTATAATGTATCCTGACAAACATTTGTTCTCAGTCTGTTAGGCTCTTCCCAGGTTTTCAAGACTTTCCATCTCTCTAGAAAAGCCTTTAACCTTATAAAGTTTTCCACAAGAAAAACAAAACTTTACTTTTATTTTTGGATAGTACCTGCATGTAATAGACACTACTGTAAAGAAGAATATGCACAGATACTGATCTGAAAATCCAGTATAAATAGGGTGACCATAAATATTGTCACCCTAAGTATAAAACCTATTAAAAACATACTTAGAAGCTCCCAGTTTAGAACTGTTGATAAGGTTAGGCTGGGACACCCACTGAAAGGGGCTTGGAAAGCAGGGAAAGCAGGCACTCCCCCTTCCCTGCATATGTAAAAACAGATAACATAAAAAGAAGTCAGAGGGGCCGAATTATCAATGTCTGTCCAACATGATACACTGTCTTAAGACCGCTGCTTCATAACTGCTGTTTCCGGCGGAAACAGGGGCATCAAGGGCCGTTCGGCCATTGATAAATTGGCCCCAGCGTCTCTAAAGGTGTGTCTACATCTGATACTTTGGGGCTTGGTAAGGTGTCTGAAAATCAGCACAATGTTATTAAAAAAAAAAAGAAAAACTGTACATTGTTACAAAAACAAGTGTGGGCTATAAAAATGTATAATCTACTCTACAACAGTGTTTCCAACCGCGGTCCTCAAGTACCCCCAACAGTCCATGTTTTCATTAAAGAGACATAATATTCATATGCTAAATCACTTGAAACTGATGCAGTATAACTGTAAAAAGCTGACAGGAAAATATCACCTGAGCATCTCTATGTAAAAAAGGAAGATATTTTACCTCACAATCTCCTCAGCTCAGCAGAGTAAGTTCTGTGTAAAAAGTTATACTTCACCTGCTCCCAGCTGCAGGTAAAAAAAAAATAAAAAATGAAGAAATGAACAGCAGCCAATCAGCATCAGCAATGCTGAGGTCATGAACTCTTAATGTGATCTCATGAGATTTGACTTAACTCTCATGAGATTTCATAGTAAGCTTCCTTTACCTGATTGGTGAAATAATATGAGCGTTCACGAGGCTCATCCTTTCAGATGTCCCAGGACAGACACACTAAAATGCTGCTTAGAAATCCTTTACAATGGGAGGTCGCTACTGAGGAACTTTTGAGGTAAAATATCTTTCTTTTTTACATAGAGATGCTCAGGTGATATTTTCTAGTCAGCTTTTTACAGCTATGCTGCATCACTTTCAAGTGTTTAAACATTTGGGTATTATGGCCCTTTAAAGCTGAAATAGAAACATGTGAAATTATCAGCTGATCAGTAACCATGTTAACTAACCTGCTGTCACCCTGCTGTCTAGTTCAGCGATAATGAAAACCTGGACTGTTGCGGGATATTGAGGACCGCGGTTGAGAAAAACTAATCTACAAAACATTTATGCAAAGAAAAATCTAGTGTACAATGTCCCTTTAAAGGGACATAATACTTATATGCTAAATCACTTGAAACTGATGCAGTATAACTGTAAAAAGCTGACAGGAAAATATCACCTGAGCATCTCTATGTAAAAAAGGAAGATATTTTACCTCACAATCTCCTCAGCTCAGCAGAGTAAGTTCTGTGTAAAAAGTTATACTCAGCTGCTCCCAGCTGCAGGTAAAAAAATTAAAAAAAATGAAGAAATGAACAGCAGCCAATCAGCATCAGCAGTGCTGAGGTCATGAACTCTTACTGTGATCTCATGAGATTTGACTTAACTCTCATGAGATTTCATAGTAAGCTTCCTTTACCTGATTGGTGAAATAATATGAGAGTGCACGATGCTCATCCCTTCAGATGTCCCAGGACAGACATACTAATATGCTGCTTAGAAATCCTTTACAATGGGAGGTGGCTACTGAGGAAATTTTGAGGTAAAATATCTTTCTTTTTTACATAGAGATGTTCAGGTGATATTTTCTAGTCAGCTTTTTACAGCTATGCTGCATCACTTTCAAGTGTTTAAACATTTGTGTATTATGGCCCTTTAAGTATGAAATCTATTTAATTGTAATTTTAATAGAGCTGGATTTATGTACCTTTAACAGACCAGGAATTTGTTGGCTCTTTATAAATAATGATAATATAATAATAATAAAATGCAGCACAATTTTGGGCACTAATTTTTCAAGGAAGGAGATTATAGAACTAGAAAGTGCAGATGATGATGACAAAATAGATAAGGAGAATGGAAGATTTTCATTATAAAGAAAGACAGGAAATGTTGCAATTATTTATACTGGAAAAGAGGTACCTCAGAGAGGAATATGATTACAATATACAAATATATACATGGCCCATTTAAGCAATTCTCAGCTGACTGGTTACTTAACAGGTCTGTACAAAGGACAAGAAATTGTCCATTGAGACTTGAGGAGCAGAGCTTTCCCATACAGCAGCCTAAGGAGGTTCTTTAGATAAATACAGATATGGGGGCCGATTTATCAAGGGCCGAATGTCCCCTAATGCCCTTAGTCCCTGTGCGGATCATGTCGGACAGACTGATGATAAATCGGCCCCATGGAATTATCTGCCTAATGAGGTTGTTTTAGCTAATTCAGTAGATGTTTTTTTTAAAAAAGAACTGGGTGCTTTTTGGACAAAGCAGGACATACAGAGATATAACGATATTATCAGTGCAGTAGCTGGGTGATCCCAGGAAAACTCTGGTTGCATTTTGAAGTCAAGAAGTATTTTATTTTTCCTTTGAGACAGCATTGGAAACTTCTTCTTTGAGTCTTGTTTTTTGTTGCCTTCTTTTGGATCAACAATATATTAAAGGGATAGTCAAGTCAACATTAAACTTGCATGATTCAGATACAGCTTTTAAATTCACTTCAATTTTAATATGTGCTACAGCAGCGCATGGCTAAAAAAAAAATTTGGCTAAGAGGTGACATTTTCACCTCTTAGCCAATAGCCGTGTGGTAAATCCGGCTCCCATGGGCGCCAAGTCGGATTTACTGCACAGATATTGGCTAAGAGGTGAAAACGTCACCTCTTAGCCAAATTTTTTTTAGCCATGGACTGCTGTAGTAGCTAAGAGCGGCGATCGATTGAATCAAATAAAGGAGCTTTCTACATGAAGAATCTTATACTTCATGAATAAAAGTGCCCTTTATTTGTTTCAATAGTAAATCCTAGCGTTTGTAAAATGCTAGGATTTACTTTCACTTTAATGTAACTATAATAATAATAATTGGAACAACAATAGTAATTCCATGTCTATATAGTTGTCTGTACATTTTGAGCCAATGTTGCCTCCATTCTGTTAATTTTGAAGTTGGTTTCATTAGCAAATTTGGTTTATTTTTATTTTTTCCTAAATCTCTTTATTTAATTCCATTTACTCCTGCAGTATTGATTTTATGGTTAATTGTCAATAAATCCCCTTTCATGTTTATTTGCAGGATAAAGATATGAATTAAGCTTCATAGGTCTTTGTTTATATACAGTGATCCTCAATATAAATAGATCTATAAGCCAATAATTAAATGACTGTTTGTTCAACTAAATGTCAAATAACTCTCAGTGGTATTTAAAAAATAGACAAGTAAATCAAGAGACCCTTCATGTTTTTCAAATGAGGACTTTACTGTCAATGTATCTCCCCATACATAGCAGTTTCTAGGGGATATAAATAAGACCATATACGTTTATCCTTATGATTTATAAACAAGGGCTGAAACCTCAACTCCATATCAAAACAAAGCAGACATATTATGAATCAATATAAATACTATTAATAATATAAATAAAGCTATACATGTTATTCAGAAACAATCTAAAGCATATTTTAATATCCCTTTAAATATATATATATATATATATATATATATATATATATATATATATATATATATATATATATATATATATATATATTTATTTAAAAATGATATGAATTCTGTAGGGGGAAGGAGTTTAATTTCAGAATTTTCTTGATTTTCAGTGTTAAAGGGCCATGATACCCAAATGTTGAAACACTTGACAGTTATGCAGTATAGCTGTAAAAAGCTGACTAGAAAATATCACCTGAACATCTCTATGTAAAAAATATTTTACCTAAAAATGTCCTAAGTAGTCAAGCCCCATTGCAAAGGACTTTAAGCAGCAAATCAGTATGTCTGTCCCGGGACAGGCAAGGGAGTGAGCCTCATGCACACTCATGTTATTTCCCTATTCGGTTTAAGGAAGTTTACTATAAAATATCATGAGAGTTAAGTTAAATCTCATGAGATCACAGTAAAAGAGATCATAACCTCAGCACTGCTGATGTTGATTGGCTGCTGTTCATTTCTTCAAAAAATGTTTTACCTGCAGCTGGGCAGCAGCTGAGTATAACTTTTTACACAGAACTTACTCTGCTGAGCTGAGGAAATTATAAGGTAAAATATCTTCCTTTTTTACATAGAGATGCTCAGGTGATATTTTCCTGTCAGTTTTTTACAGTTATACTGCATCAGTTTCAAGTGATTTAGCATATGAGTATCATGTCCCTTTAAACTATGGCATTACAGTAATTTTTTTTAGCCATTTAATATCCATTGTAAAATACATAGTGTGTTTTGTATTTGTGTTTAGTTTGTGTAGTATATAATTTGAGTAATGGCTATTGTAGTATATAATGAGTAGTGTTTAGTGTTGTACTTCAGAGAGTATATGTAATATGTTGTAGTGTTTGTGTAATGTGTGTGTTTGTTTCAGTAGAGAACCTACTTAAAGGGACACTGAACCCAATTTTTTTCTTTCATGATTCAGATAGAGCATGCAATTTTAAGCAACTTTCTAATTTACTCCTATTATCAATTTTTCTTCATTCTCTTACTATCTTTATTTGAAAAACAGAATTTATGCTTACCTGATAAATTACTTTCTCCAACGGTGTGTCCGGTCCATGGCGTCATCCTTACTTGTGGGAATATCCCTTCCCCAACAGGAAATGGCAAAGAGTCCCAGCAAAGCTGGCCATATAGTCCCTCCTAGGCTCCACCCACCCCAGTCATTCGACCGACGGACAGGAGGAAATATATAGGAGAAACCATATGGTACTGTGGTGACTGTAGTTAGATAAAATAATTCATCAGACCTGATTAAAAAACCAGGACGGGCCGTGGACCGGACACACCGTTGGAGAAAGTAATTTATCAGGTAAGCATAAATTCTGTTTTCTCCAACATTGGTGTGTCCGGTCCACGGCGTCATCCTTACTTGTGGGAACCAATACCAAAGCTTTAGGACACGGATGAAGGGAGGGAGCAAATCAGGTTACCTAAACGGAAGGCACCACGGCTTGCAAAACCTTTCTCCCAAAAATAGCCTCCGAAGAAGCAAAAGTATCAAATTTGTAAAATTTGGCAAAAGTGTGCAGTGAAGACCAAGTCGCTGCCTTACATATCTGGTCAACAGAAGCCTCGTTCTTGAAGGCCCATGTGGAAGCCACAGCCCTAGTGGAGTGAGCTGTGATTCTTTCAGGAGGCTGCCGTCCGGCAGTCTCATAAGCCAATCGGATGATGCTTTTAAGCCAAAAGGAAAGAGAGGTAGAAGTCGCTTTTTGACCTCTCCTTTTACCAGAACAAACAACAAACAAGGAAGATGTCTGTCTGAAATCTTTTGTAGCCTCTAAATAGAATTTTAGAGCACGGACTACGTCCAAATTGTGTAACAAACGTTCCTTCTTTGAAACTGGATTCGGACATAAAGAAGGTACAACTATCTCCTGGTTAATATTTTTGTTAGAAACAACCTTAGGAAGAAAACCAGGCTTAGTACGCAAAACCACCTTATCTGCATGGAACACCAGATAGGGCGGAGAACACTGCAGAGCAGATAACTCTGAAACTCTTCTAGCAGAAGAAATTGCAACCAAAAACAAAACTTTCCAAGATAGTAACTTAATATCTATGGAATGTAAAGGTTCAAACGGAACCCCTTGAAGAACTGAAAGAACTAGATTTAGACTCCAGGGAGGAGTCAAAGGTCTGTAAACAGGCTTGATCCTAACCAGAGCCTGAACAAATGCTTGAACATCTGGCACAGCTGCCAGTCTTTTGTGTAGTAAGACAGATAAAGCAGAGATCTGTCCCTTTAGAGAACTTGCAGATAATCCTTTCTCCAAACCTTCTTGTAGAAAGGAGAGAATCTTAGGAATTTTAATCTTATTCCATGGGAATCCTTTGGATTCACACCAACAGATATATCTTTTCCATATTTTATGGTAAATCTTTCTAGTTACCGGTTTTCTGGCCTGAACCAGAGTATCTATTACAGAATCTGAAAACCCACGCTTCGATAGAATCAAGCATTCAATCTCCAAGCCGTCAGCTGGAGGGAGACCAGATTTGGATGTTCGAACGGACCCTGAACAAGAAGGTCCTGTCTCAAAGGTAGCTTCCATGGAGGAACCGATGACATATTCACCAGGTCTGCATACCAAGTCCTGCGTGGCCACGCAGGAGCTATCAAGATCACTGAGGCCCTCTCCGGATTGATCCTGGCTACCAGCCTGGGAATGAGAGGAAACGGTGGAAATACATAAGCTAGGTTGAAGGTCCAAGGTGCTACTAGTGCATCTACTAGAGTCGCCTTGGGATCCCTGGATCTGGACCCGTAGCAAGGAACCTTGAAGTTCTGAAGAGACGCCATCAGATCCATGTCTGGAATGCCCCATAATTGAGTTATTTGGGCAAAGATCTCCGGATGGAGTTCCCACTCCCCCGGATGGAATGTCTGATGACTCAGAAAATCCGCCTCCCAGTTTTCCACACCTGGGATGTGGATCGCAGACAGGTGGCAGGAGTGATCCTCCGCCCATTGAATTATTTTGGTCACTTCTTTCATCGACAGGGAACTCCTTGTTCCCCCCTGATGATTGATATACGCAACGGTCGTCATGTTGTCTGATTGGAACCTTTTGAATCTGGCCTTTGCTAGTTGAGGCCAAGCCCTGAGAGCATTGAATATCGCTCTCAGTTCCAGAATGTTTATCGGGAGAAGAGACTCTTCCCGAGACCATAGACCCTGAGCTTTCAGGGATTCCCAGACCGCGCCCCAGCCCACTAGACTGGCGTCGGTCGTGACAATGACCCACTCTGGTCTGCGGAAGCTCATTACCTGGGACAGATAGTCCAGGGTCAGCCACCAACGGAGTGAATCTCTGGTCTTCTGATCTACTTGAATCATTGGAGACAAGTCTGTATAGTCCCCATTCCACTGTTTGAGCATGCACAGTTGTAATGGTCTTAGATGAATTTGTGCAAAAGGAACTATGTCCATTGCTGCAACCATCAACCCTACTACTTCCATGCACTGCGCTATGGAAGGACGAGGAACAGAATGAAGAACTTGACAAGTGCTTAGAAGTTTTGACTTTCTGACCTCATTTCTAAGGAATCTATTATTGTTCCCAAGAAGGGAACTCTTGTCGACGGAGACAGAGAACTTTTTTCTATGTTCACCTTCCATCCGTGTGATCTGAGAAAGGCCAGAACGATGTCTGTATGAGCCTTTGCTTTTGACAGGGACGACGCTTGTATTAGAATGTCGTCCAAGTAAGGTACTACTGCAATGCCCCTCGGTCTTAGAACCGCTAGAAGGGACCCTAATACCTTTGTGAAAATCCTTGGAGCAGTGGCTAACCCGAATGGGAGGGCCACAAACTGGTAATGCTTGTCCAGAAAAGCGAACCTTAGGAACTGATGATGTTCTTTGTGGATAGGAATATGTAGGTACGCATCCTTTAGATCCACGGTAGTCATAAATTGACTTTCCTGGATAGTGGGTAGAATCGTTCGAATGGTTTCCATCTTGAACGATGGTACCCTGAGAAATTTGTTTAGGATCTTCAAATCCAAAATTGGTCTGAAAGTTCCCTCTTTTTTGGGAACTACGAACAGATTGGAATAAAATCCCATTCCTTGTTCCTTTATTGGAACTGGGTGTATCACTCCCATCTTTAACAGGTCTTCTACACAATGTAAGAACGCCTGTCTCTTTATTTGGTTTGAGGATAAGTGAGACATGTGGAACCTTCCCCTTGGGGGTAGTTCCCTGAATTCCAGGAGATAACCCTGAGAAACTATTTCTAGCGCCCAAGGATCCTGAACATCTCTTGCCCAAGCCTGAGCAAAGAGAGAGAGTCTGCCCCCCACTAGATCCGGTCCCGGATCGGGGGCTACTCCTTCATGCTGTTTTGTTAGCAGCGGCAGGCTTCTTGGCCTGCTTACCCTTGTTCCAGCCTTGCATCGGTTCCCAGGCTGGTTTGGGTTGTGAGGCATTACCCTCTTGCTTAGAGGATGCAGAATTAGAGGCCGGTCCGTTCCTGAAATTGCGAAAGGAACGAAAATTAGACTTATTTTTGGCCTTGAAAGGCCTATCTTGTGGAAGGGCGTGGCCCTTTCCCCCAGTGATGTCTGAAATAATCTCTTTCAATTCTGGTCCAAATAGAGTTTTACCTTTGAAAGGGATGTTAAGCAATTTTGTCTTGGATGACACATCCGCTGACCAAGACTTTAGCCAAAGCGCTCTGCACTCCACGATAGCAAACCCTGAATTTTTCGCCGCTAATCTAGCTAATTGCAAAGTGGCATCTAAAATAAAAGAGTTAGCCAACTTAAGTGCGTGAACTCTGTCCATAACCTCCTCATATGGAGTCTCTCTACTAAGCGAGTTGTCTAGTTCCTCGAACCAGAACCACGCTGCTGTAGTGACAGGAACAATGCACGAAATGGGTTGTAGAAGGTAACATTGCTGTACAAAAATCTTTTTAAGCAAACCCTCCAATTTTTTATCCATAGGATCTTTGAAAGCACAACTATCTTCGATAGGAATAGAAGTGCGTTTGTTTAGAGTAGAAACTGCCCCCTCGACCTTAGGGACTGTCTGCCATAAGTCCTTTCTGGGGTCGACCATAGGAAATAATTTCTTAAATATAGGGGGGGGGAACAAAAGGTATGCCGGGCTTTTCCCACTCCTTATTTACTATGTCCGCCACCCGCTTGGGTATAGGAAAAGCGTCGGGGTGCACCGGAACCTCTAGGAACTTGTCCATCTTGCATAATTTCTCTGGAATGACCAAGTTGTCACAATCATCCAGAGTAGATAACACCTCCTTAAGCAGTGCACGGAGATGTTCTAATTTAAATTTA
Source organism: Bombina bombina (assembly GCF_027579735.1). Classification (NCBI taxonomy): domain Eukaryota; kingdom Metazoa; phylum Chordata; class Amphibia; order Anura; family Bombinatoridae; genus Bombina; species Bombina bombina. The sequence continues at coordinate 68,699,939 of NC_069505.1, forward strand.
AATGTCACAACATCAGGTTCAGCTTGTTGAGAAATTTTTCCTGAATCTGAAATTTCCCCATCTGACAAAACCTCCCTCATGGCCCCTTCAGATTGGTGTGAGGGTATGACAGAACAATTATCATCAGCGCCCTCCTGCTCTTCAGTGTTTAAAACAGAGCAATCGCGCTTTCTCTGATAAGTAGGCATTTTGGATAAAATATTTGCTATGGAGTTATCCATTACAGCCGTTAATTGTTGCATGGTAATAAGCATTGGCGCATTAGATGTACTAGGGGCCTCCTGTGTGGGCAAAACTGGTGTAGACACAGTAGGAGATGATGTAGTATCATGTTTACTCCCCTCATCTGAGGAATCATCTTGGGCAATTTCATTATCTGTGGCAGTACTGTCCTTACTTTGTTTGGACGCTATGGCACAATTATCACATAAATTTAAATGGGGGACACATTGGCTTTCATACATATAGAACATAGCTTATCCGAAGGCACAGACATGTTAAACAGGCTTAAACTTGTCAACAAAGCACAAAAAAACGTTTTAAAACAAAACCGTTACTGTCTCTTTAAATTTTAAACAGAAAATACTTTATTACTGAATATGTGAAAGAGTATGAAGGAATTGTTCAAAAATTACCAAAATTTCACCAGTGTCTTAAAGCATTAAGAGTATTGCACACCAAATTTCAGAGCTTTAACCCTTAAAATAACGGAACCAGAGCCGTTTACAAATTTAACCCCTATACAGTCCCAGCTATAGCCTTTGCTTAGACCTAACCAAGCCCAGAGGCGAATACGATACCAATTGACGCCTTCTAGAAGCTTTTCCAGCAAATTTCAGATCCTCACACATGCATCTGCATGCCCTGCTCTCAAAAAACAACTGCGCAGTAATGGCGCGAAAATGAGGCTCAGTCTACAACTAGGAAGGCCCCCTGACTGGAAAAGGTGTCTAACATAGTGCCTGCCGTTTAATAAACGTTCCCCAAGTTTATAAATGCGAATTGTCAGCATAAATATGAATAAAATGCCCAAATAAAGCAATCGATTTAGTCCATAAAAATGTCTACCAGTTTTTTAGCCCATATTAAGCCCTTTATTCTGTTTGTTTGACTAAGAAAATGGCTTACCGGTCCCCATGAGGGGAAATGACAGCCTTCCAGCATTACATGGTCTTGTTAGAAATATGGCTAGTCATACATTAAGCAGAAAAGTCTGCTAACTGTTTCCCCCAACTGAAGTTACTTCATCTCAACAGTCCTATGTGGAAACAGCAAACGATTTTAGTTACTGTCTGCTAAAATCATCTTCCTCTCACAAACAGAAATCTTCATCTCTTTCTGTTTCAGAGTAAATAGTACATACCAGCACTATTTTAAAATAACAAACACTTGATAGAAGAATAAAAACTACATTTAAACACCAAAAAACTCTTAACCATCTCCGTGGAGATGTTGCCTGTGCAACGGCAAAGAGAATGACTGGGGTGGGCGGAGCCTAGGAGGGACTATATGGCCAGCTTTGCTGGGACTCTTTGCCATTTCCTGTTGGGGAAGAGATATTCCCACAAGTAAGGATGACGCCGTGGACCGGACACACCAATGTTGGAGAAAAGAAGTCATCTACGCTTTTTTTGGGTTCAGAACTCTGGATAGCACTTTTTTATTGGTGGATGAATTTATCCACCAATCAGCAAGGACAACCCAGGTTGTTCACCAAAAATGGGCCGGCATCTAAACTTACATTCTTGCATTTCAAATAAAGATACCAAGAGAAAGAAGACACTTTGATAATAGGAGTAAATTAGAAAGTTGCTTAAAATTTCATGCTCTATCTGAGTCCCGAAAGAAAAAAAATGGGTTCAGTGTCCCTTTAACAGAGGGCCCTGGTGCAAAATTTTTGGGTCCCCCTAAAGATAACTCAGTAGTAAGCAATAGTAATAATATATATTCTGCTCTGTATAATGATTTTGAGGATAGATAGAAGGACCTGCAACCTGCACTAATAAAATGCTCCTCTGCATTAGGATTCTACATATTCTGCGCATGCCTACGTATAAACTGGCTGCTATACACCCCCCCCCCCCCCAGCACCTGGTGCCACTAGGGTTTGCCAACTTTTGTGAAGAAAATAAAAGGGACAAAAGAATTGACAAATTGCACGCAGGAAATAAACAAATTATACAGTAGCTACTTCTAACAGAACAGCCAGGTCAAGTTTATTCTTCTAGATATCACTACATGGTGAATCTTGGCGACTGCTCTTTTTTATCGAATACCCCTTAACTTATTAAGGTAGCCTCACTTATTCTAAATATCTCCTTCTGAAGAAGTTAGTGTAGCCTTGACAAATAATAATTTGGGATAAACATGCTTTATGTCATCCTTTCTCAATACTCTTCAGGTGCTCTAAATCCCTATCTGTCTTCAACTTCACTGCATGGTGATGGTGGGCTCTTCTTATCTTATTCTGTATTGATACTTGATGAAGAAGGTTACTCTCCTCTCTTCCCTACATGATCAAAGTCTCCTCAAATTATTTTCTTATATTATTAAAGTGGTCTCAACCTCTGTTTGGAAACTTTATACCAGCTTGTGGAGATTTGCTAATGTATTAATTATTAAGGTGGTATCACAAACTCTCTACTTAAAGGGACATGAAATCCAAAATGTTTCTTTCATGATTCAGATAGAGAATACAATTTTAAACAACTGTATCTATTCTGTTTCATTCTCTTGGTATAATTTGTTGAAGGAGCAGCAACGCACTACTAGTTTCTAACTTAACACATGGGTGAGCCAATCACATTCAATATATATATGCAGCCACCAATCAACAGCTAGAACCTAGTTTCTCTGCTGCTCATGAACTTGCCTAGATAAACCTTTCAGCAAATGATAACAAGAGAAGGAAGCAAATTAAATAATAGAAGTAAATTGTAAAGTTGTTAAAATTGTATTCTCTATCTGAATCATGAAAGACATTTTTTGGGTTTCATGTCCCTTTAATAAAGATGGGATCAATCAATGTGTGTATGTGTGATCTGTGTAGTTTGTATGTGTTCTGGGTTTGTGGTGTGTGTAGACTCTAACTTCATCTAATATACAACTTACAAATCTATAGACGGGACTAAAATCCTACAAACCTCTGCTGTCAAATTGCTACTAAGCATGTCTTCACTTATATTTTTCAACTGTTTACTCAAAATATATTTAAATAAGGTACTTAAGTATTTATATCTTAGCAACCACTGCTTCTTTTCTCACCAAACAAAAAAAAAGCACCTACCAGACAATATTGTCTATTTGCATGTGATATTTCACAACAAAATGGTGCAGTGGTTTCAGCTGTAGGTTTAGCTAATCCTCTCAATGTTAGAAGATAGGAACATGTATCTTATTTTCAACACTTAGAATGATTTATTTAAATAAAAGATTAGTCTGAGAATAACAAGTAGATGTATTTTTTAAACTTTCATTAGTTGTTTAAATACTGACAAAATAAGTGTAAAGTTTTAGTGTCTATAAAACAATGGGAGCCGCCATGTTGAAACTTAGGTTGTCTTCTCTGCTGTAGTCAATTAAGGACAGTTATAAATAGGTCTCTAGAGTGTGCAGCCAATGGCTGTGTGGGATATAACAGTGTTCTAACAGGAACTTACAAGCTCACAAGTTCAGAATGGAATTACAGGAAAAGGGGACAAAATAAATAATGAAAGTATATTGCAGACTTTTTTTTTATATATACAATTTATTATTTTATATTACTATCTCAACGTGTTTAATTTCCCTTTCAAAACTCTAAAACCCCTTCAGTTTTACTGCACAGTTTCAGTGTTGGCTGCATACAATCTATAGTAGTGTACAACATCTGGTTTTTGTGGCTATTACTTTTAAGCTACCAAAAATGATAAAATGCTAAAAAAACAAACAAACAAAAAAAAAAAAAACAGCACAAGACCCCATGAGGATATCTTCAGAGAAAATGTCTGACATTTATTGAATAAATAATATAAATCTATTCACTGTGTATTGGGTATCTCTTGTTATAGCATGTTTACATGTTCTGTCTGCTAGTACAGTAAGTGCTAGACCATAAATCAGATACAATCTTGTCAGCCTGTTTCCAAGAATCTTATTATAATTGTGTGGTTAGAACTTGTGCTATTTTCATTTTCTTCTTCATCTTCTTGATGTGCCTAAAAGATTCCGAGTGCTATCAGTCTTTGGTAACCAGTATATTAGATTAAGCTGCACTAGTGTTCCATGATGCTTGCTGGAAAATGTATCATTTACAGAATATGTCATTTTGTTGTTGAAGACATTTTTTTTTCTCTATATATTTTTGCAGCAAATCAGTTAATGTAGCAGTTTTGGATGCTCACCAATATACTCAAGGTTAAAGCTTTACTAAGGTTTTAAGGCTTATCTGAGCCCAGTAATGTTAGCAAAATAATCCATCCCATAGCCTGCCATGTCACACTGAGCACATGTTTTATCGACATAAAGCTGTCTTTGCAAATTGAACTTGACACATTAATCACTTTGCCATAATTGTGTATTTTTTTTTATATGACCCTATCCTGGCATTAAATCAGGTTTCTCCCACTTGTATTTTCTGCTACTTGATACAACTTGTCATATCATCTGTTTCAATTGTGTTATTTATCAGAAAATTAATAATAATGAGCAATGAAACACACAGGATGCTGGTGAAACACAATATAATGGATACAATAGGATGATATAGATGCAATATAATAAATACAAGGGAATGATAGAGGCAGACCATCTAGTGTACAGAACTATGTAATACAATTAAGATAAGAGCAAATGATAAGCACATAACAAGGAATTGCTCTCTTTGGGGCCCATTTATTAAAGGGCCACTAAACCCAAAATATTTCTTTCATGATTCAGATAGAACATACAAATTTAAACCACGTTACAATTTACTTCTATTATTAATTTTGCTTCATTTTTTAGATATCCTTAGTTGAAGAAAAAGCAATGCACATGGTGAGCCAATCACATGAGGCTTCTATGTACAGCAACCAATCAGCAGCTACTGAGCATATCTAGATATGTTTTTCAGCAAAGAATATCAAGAGAATAAAACAAATTAGATAATAGAAGTAAATTAGAAAGATGTTTAAAAATGCATTCTCTTTCTAAATCATGAAAGAAAAAATGTGGGTGTCATGTCCCTTTAAGCTCCGGATAGAGCTTGAGGGCCTGTGTTTCTGGTTTAAAGACCGCTGCTCCATAACCGCGTCCGCCTGCTCTGAGCAGGCAGTCACACATTGCTGAAAATCAACCCGATCGAATACGATCAGGTTGATTGACACCCCCCTGCTGGTGGCTGCGAATCTGCTGGGGGTGGTGTTGCACCAGCAGCTCACAAAAGCTGCTGGTGCAATGCTGAATACGGAGAGCGTATTGTTCTCCGCATTCAGCGAGGTCTTTCGGAACTGATCCGCACTGTTGGATCAGGTTCGCCAGACCTTTGATAAACATCCCCCTTTCTGTCTGAGCAATAAAGTATCTAAAATACCCATGGGCAGCGCTGCGGAATCTGTTGGCGCTTTTTAAATAAAGAATTATAATAATAAAATAACACCATAATAACATAAGTAACAATGCCTGTAATAAATTATAGCAATTGTATATTTGTGGTAACATTATACCGGATGAAACCTTTAATTTTACCATCCAGTTGGCACTTCTACATAGCTCTGTTGGTTAAATTTCAGTGTCAATGGCAGACAAAATAAATGGAGGCAGAGCAAAGGGTGGAGCTATGTTGTCAAAAGGAGGGGTGCAACTAAGTTGATACACAGACGTAACTAACATCCCGTATCTCTTGAGAAAGTCTGGATTAACTCAGATGAAATGCGTAGAGGGGAGTGTCTGGTGTTATTGAGTATCAAGCTTCAGCTGCACGTAGAAGGGTAATGGATACAAGTGAGAGCTAACAGAGCGCCAAGTACTTTGGACTTTGTTATTGTGTCCTGTGACTCATCACGAGCCCTTTAGCGGCAGCGAATGTTTTAGATGAGCATTTTACCTTTGTATATTTTGTATAAGTGGACACAAATGTGTGTCAATTAAATTTAACTTTACTCTACTGTGAATCACGTTTGCGCTGTGTTTTTCTTTCCTTTCACATAATAGACTTTGCAAATCTTTTTAATATTTATGCTGTATTTTAAATAAAATTGGTACCCCCTGCAACCACAGTTGGATCCATTTGTATTGAGCACTTGTCTTGAAGCTATTGCAGCTCCAGGATATGTGAGTACCACTCTATCTGGCTTCTTTCAAAAATATATTCACAGTTACGCACCATTGAAGTCTTTGGGCTAGATAACAAGTGGAGCGGTATTTTGTGTTTTCGCTATAGCGAAAACTCAGCTAGAATTTTCTTTTTTGCGCTAATCGAATTGCACTCATATTAAAAGTTGAAAGTAAACTGTTTTTTCTCCGGCGGTAACCCACATTGTGCTTTAAGACAAAATTTGAAAATTGCGTTCTCGTATTCCCCCATAGAAGTCAATCGAGAAAAAAAGTGAAAAACACCCCACTCTCAAGCAAACACCATCACATATTCTCATTAGCGCAAACCTGACATGAAAATATGAATATTTCATATTACAATGTTCTTTAACATGTTTGTTTGTAATATGCGCATACCTGATCGCACACTGTAATATTCGCAAATATGATTGCATACTGTAATATGCGCAAACCCAACATGAAAATATGAATATTTCATATTCCAATGTTCTTTACGTAATGGAATATGTTCTATTTATTCTTAAATAAATATTTCTACATATATTTGATGGTTTTTTAAACAAATATATACAGTAATTATACCTATATATATATATAGATGATTATAAATAGGTATAGATATTTACAGCTATATATAGGAATATCTATTTTTAAATACATATAACATTTTATGCTATGTGCAGAACATTGGAATGTGAACACTTTACAGTAAATACATAGTTAAAATATTTATTAAATATGAATATTACCCAAATATTATTTTACATGTTTTCATCTACTTAACGGGAAAAGTCTCAAATGCACATATACAGGGAGTGCAGAATTATTAGGCAAATGAGTATTTTGACCACATCATCCTCTTTATGCATGTTGTCTTACTCCAAGCTGTATAGGCTCGAAAGCCTACTACCAATTAAGCATATTAGAAGATGTGCATCTCTGTAATTAGAAGGGTGTGGTCTAATGACATCAACACCCTATATCAGGTGTGCATAATTATTAGGCAACTTCCTTTCCTTTGGCAAAATGGGTCAAAAGAAGGACTTGACAGGCTCAGAAAAGTCAAAAATAGTGAGATATCTTGCAGAGGGATGCAGCACTCTTAAAATTGCAAAGCTTCTGAAGCGTGATCATCGAACAATCAAGCGTTTCATTCAAAATAGTCAACAGGGTCGAAAGAAGCGTGTGGAAAAACCAAGGCGCAAAATAACTGCCCATGAACTGAGAAAAGTCAAGCGTGCAGCTGCCAAGATGCCACTTGCCACCAGTTTGGCCATATTTCAGAGCTGCAACATCACTGTAGTGCCCAAAAGCACAAGGTGTGCAATACTCAGAGACATGGCCAAGGTAAGAAAGGCTGAAAGACGACCACCACTGAACAAGACACACAAGCTGAAACGTCAAGACTGGGCCAAGAAATATCTCAAGACTGATTTTTCTAAGGTTTTATGGACTGATGAAATGAGAGTGAGTCTTGATGGGCCAGATGGATGGGCCCGTGGCTGGATTGGTAAAGGGCAGAGAGCTCCAGTCCGACTCAGACGCCAGCAAGGTGGAGGTGGAGTACTGGTTTGGGCTGGTATCATCAAAGATGAGCTTGTGGGGCCTTTTCGGGTTGAGGATGGAGTCAAGCTCAACTCCCAGTCCTACTGCTAGTTTCTGGAAGACACCTTCTTCAAGCAGTGGTACAGGAAGAAGTCTGCATCCTTCAAGAAAAACATGATTTTCATGCAGGACAATGCTCCATCACACGCGTCCAAGTACTCCACAGCGTGGCTGGCAAGAAAGGGTATAAAAGAAGAAAATCTAATGACATGGCCTCCTTGTTCACCTGATCTGAACCCCATTGAGAACCTGTGGTCCATCATCAAATGTGAGATTTACAAGGAGGGAAAACAGTACACCTCTCTGAACAGTGTCTGGGAGGCTGTGGTTGCTGCTGCACGCAATGTTGATGGTGAACAGCTTTTGAGTGTCCTTGCAAAGAAAGGTGGCTATATTGGTCACTGATTTGTTTTTGTTTTGTTTTTGAATGTCAGAAATGTATATTTGTGAATGTTGAGATGTTATATTGGTTTCACTGGTAAAAATAAATAATTGAAATGGGTATATATTTGTTTTTTGTTAAGTTGCCTAATAATTATGCACAGTAATAGTCACCTGCACACACAGATATCCCCCTAAAATAGCTATAACTAAAAACAAACTAAAAACTACTTCCAAAACTATTCAGCTTTGATATTAATGAGTTTTTTGGGTTCATTGAGAACATGGTTGTTGTTCAATAATAAAATTAATCCTCAAAAATACAACTTGCCTAATAATTCTGCACTCCCTGTATATATACATGTGTGTACATATATATTAATGGTTTTATATGTGTATATACAGTATGTCTGTAAATACATATATACACATATAAATACATATGAACTTAGAGACATATATATACTGTATATATTGAGATACATACATATACATGTCTAATGAAGTTTGTTTATATATACAGTATCTCACAAAAGTGAGTACACCCCTCACATTTTTGTAAATATTTTATTATATCTTTTCTTGTGACAACACTGAAGAAATGACACTTTGCTACAATGTAAAGTAGTGAGTGTACAGCCTGTATAACAGTGTAAATTTGTTGTCCCCTCAAAATAACTTAACACACAGCCATTAATGTCTAAACCGTTGGCAACAAAAGTGAGTACACCCCTAAGTGGAAATGTCCAAATTGTGCCCAAAGTGTCAATATTTTGTGTAGCCATCATTATTTTCCAGCACTGCCTTAACCCTCTTGGGCATGGAGTTCGCAGGTTGCCATTGGAGTCCTCTTCCACTCCTCCATGACGACATCACTGAGCTGGGGAATGTTAGAGACCTTGCGCTCCCCCACATTCCATTTGAGGATGCCCCACAGATGCTCAATAGGGTTTAGGTCTGGAGACATGCTTGACCAGTCCATCACCTATACCCTCAGCTTCTTTAGCAAGGCAGTGGTCATCTTGGAGGTGTGTTTGGGGTCATTATCATGTTGGAATACTGCTCTGCGGCACAGTCTCTGAAGGGAGAGGGTCAGGCTCTGCTTCAGTATGTCACAGTACATGTTGGCATTCATGGTTCCCTCAATGAACTGTAACTCCCCAGTGCCGGCAGCACTCACCCAGGCTCAGACCATGACACTCCCACCACCATGCTTGACTGTAGGCAAGACGCACTTGTCTTTGTACTCCTCACCTGTTTGCCCCCACGCACGCTTGACACCATCTGAACCAAATAAGTTTATCTTGGTCTCATTGCACCACAGGACATGGTTCCAATAATCCATGTCCTTAGTCTGCTTGTCTTCAGTAAACTGTTTGCTTGCTTTCTTGTGCATCATCTTTAAAAGAGGCTTTCTTCTGGGATGACAGCCATGCAAACCAATTTGATGCAGTGTGCGACGTATGGTCTGAGCACTGACAGGCTGACCCCCTACTCCTTCAACCTCTGCAGCAATGCTGGCAGCAGTCAGTAATATGTCTATTTCCCAAAGACAACTTCTGGATATGACGCTGAGCACATACACTCAACTTCTTTAGTCGACCATGGTGAGGCCTGTTCTGAGTGGAACCTGTCCTGTGAAACTGCTGTATGGTCTTGCCCACCATGCTGGCTGCAGCTCACTTTCAGGGTCTTGGCAATCTTCTTATAGACTATGCCATCTTTATGTAGAGCAACAATACTTTTTTTCAGATTCTCAGAGAGTTCTTTGCCATGAGGTGCCATGTTGAACTTCGAGTGACCAGTATGGAGAATGTAAGAGCAATAACACCAAATTTAACACACCTGCTCCCCATTCACACCTGAGACCTTGTAACACTAATGAGTCACATGACACCAGGGAGGGAAAATGGGTAACTGGGCCAATTTGGACATCTCCACATAGGGGTGTACTCATTTTTGTTGCCAACGGTTTAGACATTAATGGCTGTGTGTTGAATTATTTTGAGGGGGCAGCAAATTTACACTGTAATACAGGCTGTGCAGGCTTTTTCAGTGTTGTCACATGAAAAGATATAATAAAATATTTACAAAAATGTGAGGGGTGTACTTACTTTTGTGAGATACTGTATGTGTGTGTAATGTAGATTTGATTACACTTTTTAGTTTCAGAAAACAGTTAACCAGAGCTCTGAGATTGCAGTAAGGACTCTATCGTAAAGTAACTAAAGTAAGGTAAAAAGGAGTTACAAATATAACACATGCAGAAAAATAGAGCCTTGTTTTTTTATTGTTTTTTAAAATTGTTTTACCTTTAACTGGATCACAGGTGAAATAATCAGATAATTAGTAAACATGGTTATTTTACCTGCTCTCATCCAAGGTAATTCTAAAAACCTGGCCTGTTGGGGAGTCTTGAGGTTTGATCTAGGCCCATTTAGGTGTATTTCAAGACACCGTTTCGTCGTTCAAATTCGATCATATTAAAATAAAGTTAACCTTATACACCTCCCACGCTCTTTTCCCTCACTCACCCCCCACTGGTCACCACCATCTTAAGTACTGGCAGACAGTCTGCCAGTATGTGGTTTAAAGAGAGTTGTTTCTCTGTTATTTAATATTTTTTTATTTATTTAGTGTGCATGGAACCTCCCTGACCCCCCTCCCCCTGCAACAGCTCTCTAACCTCTCCTTACTAGGTGCTGCTATCTTAGGTACTGGCAGCTGGGTTTTTTTAAATACTATAGTGTAACTATTCCCCTCCCCCACACCCGATTGCTCGAATGACGCCCCTCCCACCTTTACCGTATTGTTGGGGAACCCAACCATCCCTTTCCCTCACCAAACATTTTTTACTGTAGGTAGGGAATTCCCCTACCTCCATCTTCCCACAATGTGCTGTCTGCCTCCCTCCTCCATGTACCCAATATAGACTTCAGAAAAAACCCTGAACTTCAGACCCCTTGTCTGTCCAGTTCCAACATCATACCTGAGATCACACACCTTGTCCTGTACCCACTCTGTCAGATCCATGCCCAAATCAGACTTCAGATCTGCCCCTTTAGAGAGAAAGAAAGTAGTTAAGAGAAAAAGGAGAGCGTGAAAATTAAGAGAATGAGACAGTGGTGAGAGAGAGTGAACACATAGAAAGGGGACAGAAAAGACATATATAGGAGAGAGTGGAGAAAGTGAAAAGAGAAAATGATAGATCAGTAATATTAGAGAGAGAGAAAAATAGAGCAATTTAAGAGAGACCAGTTGAGAGAGAGAAGAAAAATAAAAGAGAGTTAAGGGAAAAAGGAGAGAAAGAGTAGAGCAAAAAGGTAGAAAGAGATCAAATGAAGAGTGAATAGAGAGGGTAAAGAAAGGAGGGAGCGAGAGGTGAGGTTGATTGGATAGTGGGAAAAGTAGAACGAAGAGAGAGAAAAAAGAATAATGAAAGATATAGAGAGAATTGACAGAAAGCAGAGAAAGAAAATAGAGGCAACCATTAATAGAGGAGAGAGGGAAAGGAGTGAGAGAAAGATAGTAAAGAAAAAGAGAGAAAGTAAGAAGAAAAGGATGAATAGTAGAGTAGAGAGAAATCAGAGAAATAAAAAAGAGAGACAAAAGACAGAAAATAGAGTGAAGGAGAAAGAAGAGAAAGTGAAAGAAGGAGACAATGAGAGAGAGAGAGCAGAGAGAAATAATAGAGAAGAAGAGAGTGGGGAGAGACAAGAGAACATGAAGAACGAGACTAGAAAAGGCGAGAAGAAGAGAAAGTATAGAGGGAGAAGAGTAAATAGAGAGAAGGAGAGAGAGCAAAAGAATGAGAAGTGAGAAAGACAGAGGGCAGAGAGAAAAGAGAGAGAGAGATAGAAGGGAGATTGAAGAGAGAGAGAGGCGAGAGAGTGGAGAAAAACAGAAAAGAAAGGGGAGAGAAAAGAAGAAAGCAAAGATGTAAGAAAAAGAAGGAAGGAGAGAGTGTTTATTTCTATAAACACTCTCTTCTTCCTTCTCGTTCTAATATCTGTGCTATCTTCTTTTCTTTCCCCTCTCTTTTCTCTTTTTTTCTCCACTCTCTCACCTCTCTCTCTCTCTCTCTCTCTCTCTCTTCAATCTCCCTTCTATCTCTCTCTCCCCTTTCTCTCTGCCCTCTGTCTTTCTCCCTTCTTCTCATTCCTTCTTCTAATCTCCTCATCTCAATCATACCTGCATATGTCTACTTGCTGTGCGATTCATGCAGCGCACCATAACTGCCCAGTATGTTTTTAGATACTTAGAAGACAACAGATTTGGTATTTAGACATGCAGGGTAGAAGGGTGTGTAATGTTACTTCTCAGCCACACCTCCTCTTGTTCTGCATTTTGGAACATGTAGTCCTGGGCAAACAGAAGTAACATTTGAATGTCAGGGACAGAGCTCACAGGCATTTCCTATGCTTCTATGCCAACTAGCCAACAATGTCCACATGCCATGCACATGCGGTGCCTAAAAAAAATCCCTCTATAAAGATAGAGACACACAGAGTGTCCCCCTGTTTGAGCGAGGCCTTGGGTAACCAACCGTCTATTTGGCCTAATGGTAGAGCCACCTATGAATGCATGGGAGTGATTGTCTATAGACACTAAACTGCAGTTATATTAACACATTTACAAGAGTTTGGCACAGTTATTTTCCAAACTTTCACATTTAGTCAATAAAATTATTTGCAGAGAGCTTTAAGAGATAACATGGAAAGTGAGATTTAAGAAAATAAAGGAAGGAGTGGAGAAAAATAGTGAATAGAAAGAGGGAGAATGTTGGGGAGAGAGAAAAAGAGAAAAAAAGTGAATAGGAACAGAATAAGAGAGAGAGAGAAGGAGATGGGAGAATGAGACGAGATAAAAAGAGAGAGAAGAAATTATTGCAGAAATAGAATGTAATTAGTAAAGAAAGGGTAGATGTTTTTGTTCACTTTTTAGCAATTATCAGCATTACAGACAAGATTATCCTCTGGAGCCCCCTCAAACAGGTTGTCCCATACTCACTACTTATCCTCAGGCAGTGTGTGACTAATTCTCTCAGCCTCAGGTTCTTCAATTGATGAGGCTAACATCTACTCTCCTCATCTCAATCATACCTGCATATGTCTACTTGCTGTGCAATTCACGCAGCGCACCATAACTGCCCCGCACAGTATGTTTTGAGACACTTAAGACAACAGGTTTGGCATTTAGACATGCAGGATAGAAGGGTGTGCAATGTTACTTCTCAGCCACACCTCCTCTTGAAGCACTGCATTTTGGAACAGTTACTACTGGACAAACAGTAGTAACATCAGAATGTCAGAGACAAAGCTCACAGGCATTTCCTATGCTTCTATGCCAACTAGCCAACAGTGTCCACATGCCATGCACATGCCGTACATAAAAAAAAATCCCTATATAAATATAGGACACACTGAGAGGCCGGTTTGAGCGAGGCCTTAGGCAACCGTCTATTTGGCCTAATGGTAGAGCCACCTATGAATGCATGGGATCTAGATTGATTGCCTATAGACACTAAACTGCAGTTATATTAACACATTTACAAGAGTTTGGCACAGTTATTTTCCAAACTTTCTCATTTACCAATAAAATGATGACACAGTGATACATTTTATGTCTAAGCTATTAAATAGCAGCTAAAATGATATGTAAATAATTAGTAATACTGGCTGCTTACCATATGTTGCTATATGTCTATTTGCTATACAAGTTCTGTCTTCAACTATATCCCTTGATCATTTTTTTTTGCTGCCAAATTACTATAATATAAAGATGTTTTTGTATTTCCATCCTTATGATTAGCTGGTTTTCTTTTTATGTCATATAGTGTGTTCCCTAATACAGCTTTAACACTAAAAGGTAATTAAGTTTCTAAGTTGCCTGCATGCTTGCAAAATACTGTATACTGTTTTCACAACTAATTAAGTATTAGCAATACCTGAAGCTAAGAAGATTTTGTTAGAAGTTCCAAAGTCAATTAAATGAACAGTGTTTCATTAAAAATAGGCGAGAGCCTAATGCTTTACTGATTATAGTGTGCAATGTGGTAATGTCTTTATTCTCAATATCACGTTTATCTGTTCTGCTCTCTGCGGCACTTGTAATGCGAAACCTCCTCCTCTTCCACTCTGGCTGATTTCACTGATCAAAATAATATCAGTAACTAGGAATATTCAAGCACAATAATGGTTTTCTGTTATATTATGTTTAAAATCCTTGCTCAGAATACCTGTGTACTTAAAGTGATGGTAAATCCTAGCGTTTGTCGAAGAAATAAAAGGAAGTTTCAGTCATGAAGTATATAATACTTCATGCTGAAAGTTCCTTTATTTGTCTAAAGCGTTTGTCGCACTGAGCGCCTCAGGCAGACTATGGCAGAACGCTATTTTGCTGTGAGGTGATCTTAGCCAATATCGTGCTTGCTACTGACATAATGCCAGCTGGCCTGCACGGCTATTGGTTAAGAGGTGGAAACATCACCTCACTGAAAAATAGTGTTTTGTCATGGGCTGCCTGATTAGCTCAGTGCGACAAACGCTTCATACAAATAAAGGAACTTTCCGCATGAAGTATTTTATACTTCATGACTGAAAGTCCCCTTTATTTTTTCCACTGGTAAATCCTAGCGTTTCACAAATGCTAGGATTTACTATCACTTTAAAGGGGTATTATAGTCAAAATGTTATTCCCCATATAGTCCTAGATTATATAGGGAGTGGTATTTTAAATGAGATTTCTAGCATAATTTGTGCCCGAATGAAATTCATACCCCAAGTATCTGTGCGCTCACATTACAAATTGAAAGGAAAGATTTTTCAACTCGAACACAAGTTACCAGAGTAAAAAGTAAACCATGATTCTCATTGTAAAGTTAACAGCAACCTAATAGTTTCACATTATACAAATGCAAATCTCTAATAATTCAGCAGATCTATCCCTTACAATACAGGAGTTTTCATCAATACAGCAAACATGCAAAATGAAAGAAAAGGTATATTTTACCAACAAAGGACTAGATTACAATTAAAAATGCAACTTTCTTATTCATTTAGAGAATTAATAAAGTGAATTATTTACATGACTTATACTTTTGAAAATTGTACAAAGATAATTGGCAACATAAAAAGATGGGGGGAAAAAGTAATTTAAAGTTGTTTAAAGGGACTGTCTAGTCAAAATTAAGTTAATTTCATGATCTAAGTAGGGCATGCAATTTTAAACCACTTTCCAATTTACTTTTATCATCAAAATGGCTTTGTTCTCTTGGTATTCTTAGTTGAAAGCTAAACCTAGGTAGGTTCCTATGCTAATTTTTAAGCCCTTGAAGGTCGCCTCTTATCTCAGGGCATTTTGACAGTTTTTCACAGCTAGCAGGCATTAGTTCATGTGTGCCATATAGATAATATTTGTGCTCATGTACGGGGGAGTTACCTAGGAGTCAGCACTGATTGGCTAAAGTGCATGTTGTCAAAAGAACTAAAATAAGGAGGCAGTCTACAGAGGCTTAGATACAAGGTAATTACAGAGGTAAAAAGTGTATTATTATAAGTGTTGGTTATGCAAAACTGGGTAATTAGTAATAAAGGGATTATCTATCTTTTTAAACAATAAAACATCTGTTGTAGACTGTCCCTTTAATGTGACTATGTGAGCAGAGACTTAGGGGCCGAATTATCAAACTCAGAATGAAAGCTCGCCGGAAACAGAAGTTATGAAGCAGTGGTCTAAAGACCACTGCTCCATAACCTGTCCGCCTGCTCTGAGGCAGCAGACAAACTTCGCCAGAAATCAATCCAATCAAATATGATCGGGTTGATTGACACCCCCTGCTAGCGGCCGATTGGCTGTGAATCTGCAGGGGGAGGCATTGCACCAGCAGTTCACAAGAACTACTGGTGCAAAGATAAATGCCGAGAACGTATGCTGTCGGCATTTATCGATGTGCAGTGGACATGACCTGCAATATCTGATCATGTCCATTCGCACCTTCATAAATAGGCCCCATCCTAGTTAACGACAATATCTCCGGTACCATTTGCTTATTCTTATGGGGATAGCGGCGACTCACTTTGCATACGCCCATGTAGTTGGCTAACTAGATGTACAAGGCTGAAATGGGCTGTGGTTGCTGAGGTTGAAGGGTTAAATTAAATGAATATGTTAATCATGTGCTAAATCACTTGAAAGTGATGCAGGCTATCTGAGAAAAAAAGCTGAATAGAAAATATCACCTAAACATCTATATCTAAAAAGGGAAGGTATTTGATCTCAAAATGTGCTTGATAACCACATTTCTTTATAGATCAGCTTTAAAGGGACAATTTATTTTTACTATCAAATTTTCTTTGCTCTCTTGGTATTCTTTGTTGAAAGCTAAACCTAGGTAGTCTCATATGCTAATTTCTAAGCCCTTGAAGGCTGCCTCTTATTTCACTAGACACTGTTAGTTCATGTGTGCCATATAGGTAACATTGTGCTCATTCCCTTGGAGTTATTTATGAGTCAGCACTGGCTAAACGGCAACTCTGTCAAAAGAACTGAGAATAGGGGGGCAGTCTGCAGAGGCTTAGATACAAGGTAATCACAGAGGTAAAAAGTGTATTATACAAGACTGGGGAATGGGTAATAAAGGGATTATGTATCTTTTTTAAACAATAACAATTCTTTTAATAAAAGTAAGGCCCGTATCTAAGGCAGTAATGCAGGCTTCAAGTTAACCAAGTGTGTATATGTATAGTTAGTTATTCAGTTATTATAAGAAACAAATGTATAGTAACAATGAATGTGCAACAATGTATTAAGCATGATATAAGTATATTTATGAAAAAGTTTGTTTATAAGATGTAATAATTAACTTTTGACACTAGATGACACCTGAGGCCAGAAATGAATGGCACCAAACTAAACAGTTTAAAAGAGGCTACTCAGTGTATGATATGTATAGCATGATTAAGTGACACTAGTCACGAAACGTTGCTGTTCTTTTGTCAATAAAGACATCTTTTATACTACTAGTGCTGTGGACATTGATGTATATGGATATTGTTTGTGGAACAGGCGGTTTCCACAGTCTCACGAGCACAGGTTTACCCAGCAGCTTTTCCAACAACCACAAGGACTGCACAGAGAATAAGGCTCGAGGTTCCTGAGCCTATTGGTATACAGACAGTGTCCCTTAGTCAACGCGTTTCGCCTTCTTACAAGGCTTTTTCAAGATAAAGAATAGGTGTCTGTAGGGTCTTTAAATACCCCTCACCTCGGTTTCCATTGGTCCATTCCCATTTCTTTTAAGGTGGATTTCTTTATTTAAGGTGGACGGGTCCGTTGTTAACTTGGACATTTTCCAACTTTTCTCTGATATTTCTCCCATTTGTAAAGAGATCTCTCCTGTTATGCTTTTATCAAGTCATAATAAAGATGGTTTTCTTGTGAGTGAAGTTTCTTACATAGAATATATCTCCCATTTTTAAAGAAATCTCTCCTGTTATGCTATTATCAAATCATCATGGAGATGGTGTTTTTTTGTGAGTGGTGTTGCTACACATATTAAAACATTGTATACATATATTCCTTAGTTGATATGTTAGTATATAACTATATGTTTTATTCAAAAATATTATAAAGTAACAAGTATATGGCAGATTAATAGCACAGAATAATTGGGATTTTACAAATCAGTTAGGCACTAGTTAAAATGAAATATTAAAGTTCCCAATTTTTTACATAGTGTTCTAATTATTAGTTTTTAATTATTATTAATTATCATTTTTTATCGAG
Organism: Bombina bombina; assembly: GCF_027579735.1. Classification (NCBI taxonomy): domain Eukaryota; kingdom Metazoa; phylum Chordata; class Amphibia; order Anura; family Bombinatoridae; genus Bombina; species Bombina bombina. The sequence continues at coordinate 68,718,005 of NC_069505.1, forward strand.
TGGCATGGTCCACAATTATATATTTTATTTAGCGATACTTATTAAATGTTAAGTTTTAATTAACCTCATCTATACCCAACTCCATACACATTGCATACAACCATCCCTTTATAAGTGTGCCAATAATGCTTATTTTCTCTTGTGTTTTTTTCTTGAAACTATTTCATATGGCATTAGGCACTTCCCTCCATTATACAATTAGGAATGTTTAAGGGGGTTTAAGGTTGGTTACTATCACCCCACCTTCCCTAGAGGCTTCTAGGGGTTTATCTCTTGTTACTAAAACGAAAACTAGCATTTTTTTTTTAAAATAAAAACAACTGGACTAGGCAGTTTTGGGGCTTTAAAGTTGACGGGAGTGAGGTGTGCCTTTACTTTTCGGTCTATAGGAACTGTGTGTTCCCAGTAAATATATATATCTGCTTATATAAATATATATGTATGTGTTTATATGTCTATATACACTTATTAACACATAAATATATATGTATATAAGCAGCAATCACTGTACTACTTTCCCCCTTCGCTGAATGGCTGCGCTTAGGTTCTGATGTTGTCTCTGACGGCATGAGAACGAGGCTTCCATTGGAGCCTATGGAAGTGCGCTCTCATGAGCGCAATGCTTGCTAGCATTGTAATACCAGTGCACATTACCGTGCTCTGGTATTACTCAGAGGAGCGCTAATATCGCTTGTGCACTATCGATATTTAGCGCTCCACTTGTAATCTAGCCCTAAGTAAGGTGATCACAGTAACAGCAGTGGCCACTGGGACATTTTGAATATTATTTACTAAAATCTATGCAAAAATTGTACATATATTTTATAGTTTTGGATGCAGTTTTCTCACATGCCATGAATTATAAATATAATAATGTAAATTGGTTTAGCCGTATTAGTCCAGTCAAGATGTCAAAGTAACCAGAGTATTGCAGTTGCAATGATACCTTTTTTTATTGGATAACAAAATATTTAACACCAGCTTTACTATTAATGATTAGTATTGCTTCAGACTTGAGAAATGGAAATGTTAGTCCAATAAAAAGCTATCACTGCATACCGCAATACTCAGGTTATTTTGACAAATCTAATAATGACATATTGTGAATCTGCTGGGCCTGCTAAAAAAATATATCATTTGTGTGGGTCACTCACTGAAATTTGACTACAATAGGATTTAAATGTAAGTAGCAAAAAAAAACTCAAAATTGGCTCAACACTGGGGTGAAAAAAAGCTTAGCAGCAAAAGGGTTAAAGAAAGATTGCTTATTTTTTTAGCACAAATATCATTTATTGTAATGATAACAAATTTGTCATGGAAGAGAGAAATTGTTTACACTTTTTTTCCTTCATAACGTCACTAAGTTTTTAATAGACACAAAATCAACTCATGTGTTAACACAAATGTAATATATATTAAAGGGACACTGAACCCAAATTTTTTATTTCATGATTCAGATAGAGCATGCAATTTTAAGCAACTTTCTAATTTATTCCTCTTATCAAATTTTCTTCATTCTCTTGGTATCTTTATTTGAAAAGCAAGAATGTAAGTTTAGATGCCAGCCCATTTTTGGTGAACAACCTGGGTTGTTCTTGCTGATTGGTGGATAAAGTCACCCACCAATAAACAAGTGCTGTCCAGGGTACTCAACAAAAAATTGGCTGGCTCCTTAGCTTAGATACCTTCTTTTTCAAATAAAGATAGCAAGAGAATTAAGAAAAATTGATAATAGGAGTAAATTAGAAAGTTGCTTAAAATTGCATGCTCTATCTGAATAACAAACTATTTTTTTTGGGTTCAGTGTCTCTAAATATTGGAATCAATTGAGTATTCACTAGAATATTCACCTTTTTTTCTCCATCTCCCTTTCTGTTTCTTCTCAGTCTCTTAAAGATGAAACTAAATAATAAAGGCTAATCTCCTTTTATTCTAGGGATAATCGATTGTGCAATCACAATTAAAGGTCAGGATAAGATGACTATATTTGTTGTATTTTTAGTATCTGTACAAGAATCTCCCTAACCCCCCATTGTTGTTTGTAAAATGTTTCAGCATTATTTAATTTTTATTAACGTTTAGAAAAAAAATATTTGAATGTTGTAAATATTTAACTACCACTCTAGATTAACCCCTTAAGGATACATCTTCAGTTTGCTCAATGGTTCCATAACATAATAGTTCCGTCATTGGTTCATTAAGCAATCTGTTATACCGCCAGTTTAACAAAAAAATGGTCTAACAAATCTAATACCACATTGTGACTACTTCATCGAGAGAGATGGCATTGTTTCTCGTAGTCTCAATCACACTCTGGCTGACAGAGATTTAGAACCCAATTCTCTAAAACAGAGTTTTTCAACCATGGTCCTCAAGTACCCCCAACAGACCACATTTTCATTATAGCTGAACCAGTGCACAGGTGAAATAATCAGCTGATGGGTGAGAGCAGGTTAGTAACCATGGTGATACTGATCAGCTGATTACTTCATCTGTGCACTGGCTCAGCTATAATGAAAACCTGGCATGTTGGGGGTACTTGCTCTAAAGCTCTCTGGTCTGGCTATATTATTTGAGAAGTCTCATCAGTATTGCGCGAACCCTCAAAGTATTTTAGAAAGGCAAATTTGAATTTAAAAGCTGTTTATCTCACCATGTAGGGTGAAGGCGAGACATCTATATTACATAATGCTAAAAAAAATAACCCAAACATTTTGTGTGATTTAGCTGGGCAACAAATCAAAGACTGGAATTTCTGAAATTCTTCTCCCATATGACTTTAGACTGGCTTGGAAATAAATTACTCTTTTCAATAAACAGCTATTATTTGCAAGCTTGTCACTTTCTATATACCAAATTCTGAATATTGTACAGGTAATAGAAGGCCTTATTACCTTCTCTCAGTTATTAGAAGTTAGAGTGACTTGTAAAGCTATGTACTGAGATTGCCAGGCCAAATAGAAGGCGGTCAGAAAAGTTCTGACTCTCTGCTGAAAATCTCAGGAGCTTGAAATGAGTTTATACCTTTCAAATAATTTGGCTGAAGTCTTAAATATTTATGTTAAGAGAATACATAATGTTTTTTTTTTTTTTACAGACTTTAACAAACTTGACTCTAAGGGGAAACCAGAAAGAAATAGAATCATTTAAACTTCAAAATATTTCAAACTGGTATTGTGACATGTTGATTCAGCAACTGGAAAACGCAACGTCAAATTGCATCAAGAGTGAGCAAATCTAAAGTAAAGAAGACAGAGAATAAAGAGAGTTTGAGCTGGAATCTTTTAAAACTGTAAATGTCATTCTGGAAATCTCTACCCACTGGTATGAAAATAATGTGCAGATGGCAGCAGGTAATAGCTGCAGATGTGGAAATAGTTTACCTTGTTTATGTAGGCTGAAACAAAGATTACAGAAATGTCTCACTCTTATAAATATCCTTAACTAGGAAATCCCAAATCATCATGAACAGGCTTAATACCAAGATGTATGGTCAATAGTTTCAATAAAAGTTGCCTGAGCCTGTTTGAGGGATCAGCAAAACCAATGGGACAATCCAGAGACAGTCAGGAAACTTTGCCAAAGTCAAGTACCTTTAAACTATCCATGTTTGCAAAAGTACAGCAGGAGGCACACTGGAGAGAAGCTGTAACTTGTCCATGGCCAGATACCTTTGGGCAGTCCACGTTTGCAGCAGTACAGCAGAGAACACACAGGAGACAAGCCAGTAAGAAAGCAGGGTCAGAGAACAAACAGAAACGCTAAGAGAAAGACATCAAACAGGTGTAATATTTGAGCTCTGATTGGGTAGACACCTAAGCCTTTCAAACTGCAACCAGACCCTACCTCATATATGACTGTGTAAAGTACAATGTTTGCAGACAGGACCAGACCTACCTCAAGCATTGCTTTGGGGAATTAATGCAAACCTGACAATGAAAAAGGAGGCGCCTCATAGGGTGAGTAGTTTCTATATACCATCAAAGTTAAGATAAGGGGCAAGTCACGGATTAAATGGCACTACACGTAGTGCATGTGGCGTGTACTGGAGAATATCCATCCCCCCAGCTAGACAGCCCTAGATATATTTGATACCAAGTTCACCCAAATAGCAGCGATCTGTCCCCTCGATGTCTCGCCCATGTCAGGTAGTGATTCCAAGCGGGTTAAGACATCACCATCAGCAAGATAGCTAATGTCCAACAATTCAAACACTGCCTCTCTATCATGTCTTCATGTCTTGTTTTGATTTTATGTTAACTCCATCATTACCCCTACCCTGCATGCCTGATGTCTTGGAGTCACACTTGATTCAGATCTTTCACTCCTTACAGTCTGTCCTCGGCTAAAGCTAGCCGCTTCCACTATAAAAACATCTCTAAAATTAGACATTTCCTTACACAAGACACGACTGTGATTTTAATCCACTCTCTCATCCTTTCACGCCAATTCATAATGAATGCCTCTGCCAGGCTCATCTTTCTTACATGTCGCTCTTCATCTGCCGCACCTCTCTGCCAATCCCTTCACTGGCTTCTTCTTGCCTCCAGGATAAAACATAAAATTCTCACCCTGACATACAAAGCCCTCAACTGCACTACTCCCCCCTACATCTCAGACCTTGTCTCCAAATACTCTCCCTCGCATCCCCTTCGCTCTGCTCACGATCTCCTCCTCTCCTCCTCTCATTACCTCCTCATATTTCTGTTTACAGGACTTCTCCAGACTGGCTCCCATCTTGTGGAACTCTCTGCCCTGCTCCACAAGACTCTCCCCTAGTTTTGAAAGCTTCAAGCGATCCCTAAAAAATCTACTATTAAGGGATGCATACAACCTACACTAACCTTTCCTAACTCCATTGCTATCCCCTTGAACGCATTAGCATGTAAACCTATGAGCCCAGCTATTTGAAGGTCACCTTCATAAGAGCCGACTACAACAGTGCAATTCTCGGCAAGGCCTTCTACCCATTTAAACCCTTAAATGTTATCTTGTATACCGCCTATGTTACAGCGCTGTGGAATCTGTTGGCACTCTACAAATACCTGATTATAATAAGAATAATGTTTATTGTATCTTATTCTTGCTAAACTTTATGAGAGCCCCTTGATATTCTTGGTCTGATATTTTTGATCTGATATTATATATCTGTCTTACTGCATGGTTATTCTACCTCTTTTAGATCATAACTCTTCTGAGATGAGTTGAGGAAACGAGAAACAAGCTGGACTTTTTGCTTATTATAAAGGACCTTAGCCTGCTTTTTTTAGTCCTTTGACTTTGGTTCAGGTTAAGAAGATACACAGTCAAGTGACTAAGTTTGTGTACACTAAATGTCATTCAGGGTAATTTGTTACAAATTGAGCATTCCATGGGGTGTCCTTCATGGTCCAGATAGTAGCAGTAAGGTAAAATGTGAGGACAAAGTGGTCTGCAATTTGTTGCAAATAGTATTGGAAAATCTATCAATAAAATGATTCTTGTGAGTCATTAGATGGAAGAAAATTGCAGAACCATTCATGAAAGCATCAAAATGAAACACTTTTCCACAGTATTGGTCTGCAAATGGCAACCGACAATACACTTTCTATTAGTGACAAAAAGAAAGGTTTTATACATTACTGGATAGCAAAATAATGTAAAGCTTTTACAAAAATTCTAATGTTAGTTATGCACAGTGAGACTTATTATCACTGAAGCTTTTCCAGTTCAGTCTTTTAATGTAAGCGCATAAAACACTCCTGTGAGAGCGTGAATGTAAATAATCTCAGCTAACAAAAAAAATCCATGTATGAAAGAAAATACTGATCTCAGCTAACAAAAATATCCATGTATGATAGAAAATACTGATCTCAGCTAACAAAAATATCCATGTATGATAGAAAATACTGATCTCAGCTAACAAAAATATCCATGTATGATAGAAAATACTGATCTGCTGAAGGTAGAAAATACATTTCATGTGCTTTTTTACATCTGATGAAACATCATGTGGGTCAATAGAGATGGAACTTACTGGCCTTATCTACTAGATCACTATTTCAAGACCTGTAACAAATTGCAGTGCACTATCAGCATTTCAAGTCAAATGATAGTGGGTTTCCTATGCTTTAAAGGGACACAAATTAATTCAAAATTAAACTTTAATGACTTTCCAATTTGCTTCAATTTATGCATTTGCAATTGCGCACAATCTTTTTATATGCACGCTTTCTGAGGCTCCTGCTCCTACTGGGCATGTGCAAAAGTTCACAGTGTATACGTTTGAGTCTGTAATTGGCTGAGGCTGTCACCTGATACACTGAAATTTGTTAGAGAAAATGTAAAAAAAAAAAATTGGAAAAAGGGCTATTACATTGTCTATTCATAATGCAATTTTTGATTATGCAATTTGACTTTATTTAAATGTATTGTATATCACTTTTAAGTCAAGATACTTTACAAATGTAGTAATCAACTAGCTAATCTATTTAGTAAGAGTGTTCTTACATGGATGCAAGGAAATTAAAAGGGACACATTGCTGTAAAATCTGTTTCCCCTTAATGTGTTCCAAATTTATTGTTGTAATGGCAGCAAAGTTAAAACAATCACACATTGTTCTCAAGGACATGCCTATTGAAATATGCTGAGCCTGCAGAAAGAGCAAAAGCTGTATATTTTATCTTTCTCTCTCTTTACTCAAGGCCTAAAAGTTAAGTATTATAATGTTAATTACAGTTCAATGAGCAAAACTAGCTATTTTAGATACTAGAATCTATCTTTCTTCCTCCCCCTTTGGGAGGTTAATTAGTGTCTCACATTTACATATATTTTCTACAGAGAATACATCTGTATTCATATCTTCAGTATGGGTGGGGGTTTCAACTGGAAAAAGCAGCTGTTTCTTATGACACAATTAAGGTAAAGGAGCTGTTTGCTAACAATTAAATAAACTCCAGCAGATGACACAAAACATACAACATAACATTATATTTGATGATGTATATACTCTGCAATTGTACACTATTATGAGTGACACCCACAATTAACAGGCTCATTGACACATGCACGAACCAACCTAAGCAGTACAAACATAACATATGACTCAAATACAGGGATAGATTTATGAATGTTCCTCAGACCGCTGAGAGGCCTGGTCCTTAAGGTGAGCAAATGTTTGTTATTCAGTGAGGCTCACTTTACCTACCTTTTTTAGCTGAACGGCATTAACATATATAGTTGTGTATAACCCATTAAGTGCACATGACGACATCTCATCAACTGCACGTTGTTTTTACTGCAGATGACGACCAGGTGTTATCATGCGGGGGGGGGGGGGCAATCTCGGAGCTTATCACTGCCCCTTACTCGCACTCTCACCTAATCCCTGCTGGGTAGGGTTCAGCATCATCCGGGGACTCTAGGGATGCCAGTGATATCATAACGCATGTGCTTGGTGATGTCTCCAAGCCCCAAAAACCCAGAAGTGTTGACAAGATGAAAAGGTCTTAAGGAAGCTGGATTGAGGGATTGGTGTTCAAACCCGTTGATCTCAGCTCTCTATCCCACCTCCACTGCTAGGCCGACCACCCGCCTCCCGGATTCCCTCCCACATCTCCCGCCAGCACCAGCAGATGATCGTTACACACAGTGACACAGACAGTGTCACTGTGTGTAACGATCTGGCATCTGCCCTCATATTGAACCGGAGCACCGACTGCGCTCCGGTCCCATATGCAGGCAGATGCCTGGAGCTCAGGAACTCCAGCTCTTGGCTGTAACTTAACAGCCGAGACGTCTGGTGCTTCCTAAAAGTCAGACGTATTTATACGTTGTGCGGTACAATAGGGAAAGTACCGCACAATATATATATATATATATATATATATATATATATATATATATATATATATATATACATCTTTTTTGTGAAGGGGTTAAACAACTTTCCAATTTACTTTTATCATCAATTTTGCTTTGTATTCATGGTAATTATTTGATGAAAGCTAAACCTAAATAGGCTCATATGCTAATTTTAAGCTGCCTCTTATCTCAGTGCATTTTGACAGTTTTTCACAGCTATACAGAGCTAGTTCCTGTGTGCCATATAGATAACATTGTGCTCACACCCGTGGAGTCAGCACTGATGGGCTAAAATGCAAGTCTGCCAAAAGAACTGAAATAAGGGGGCAGTCTGCAGAGGGTTACATACAAGGTAATCACAGAGGTAAAAAGTATATTAATACAACAGTGTTGGTTATGCAAATCTGGGGAATGGGTTATTATCTTTTTAAACAATAACAATTCTGGAGTAGACTGTCCCTTTAAAGTAATGTTTCTGGATAGAATGGAATTTGCCACAGTAGTCTCCCAGACGCTAACAATGAGCTGATAGTGGGCTGTTGTGGGGTGTTTTCAAGGCGCAGTCGAGATTTTCACCTAAACTCAGCATGCCGGATTTAAAAAGACACATTTGTTGTGTGAAGTAACTTGTCTCTCAATGGCAGTTTGCTAGTTTTTTTTATTTTCCTTTTATTTTTCTTGAACTTTTGTCAGGTATTCATTTAGAAACTGGAGTTCCTTTTATATATTTTTTTTTCCCCATCTATTTTTGCAGATGATACAACATTGTATAAGGTCATTAGGTCAGTGCAGGATGAAATTGCTTTACAAGTAATCTACAAAAATGTGAAAAATGGGCAGGTAAATGGAAAAAGAGATTTAATACTGGAAAATGCAAGGTTCTACATTTTGCAAGTAAAAATAAGCAGGCAATGTATTATTTAAATGGGACTAGACTTAGCAAAACAGAGGAGGAAAGAGATTTGGGAGTACTTATAAATAACAAGCTAAAGATGCATGCAGAATACAAGGCAGTGGCTTCAAAGGCTAATACAATACTAGCATGTTTTAAAAGAGGCATTGATGAAAGTGAGGATAACATAATTCTGTCACTATATAAATCCCTGGTAAGATCTCACCTTGAGTATGGAGTGCAGTTTTTGGGACCAATCTCTTAAAAAGACATTGCAGACTTCAGTTCAGACAAGAGGTCACAATTTAAGGCTAGAGGAAAGGAGATTTGATCTCCAGCAACGTAAACATTTTTTTCACTGTAAGAGCAATACAATTGTGGAACTCATTACCTAAGGAGGTAGTAATATACCTTAGATACATTTTAAAATGGTTGAGATACATTTCTGACTAGAAACAGAATTCAGGGATATGATTGCTGGTTCAACCTATACGGGTCACTTTTTTAATGGGATTAATTTAAGAACAACTGTAGCTTTTATTTTAAATAATTAAGATTTGCATAGGTTAAACTCGATAGACTTTTAGTCTTTTTTCAACCTCATCTACTATGTTACTATGTTAGAATTTTACTATATATTTTTAAAACATTTTTTGTGATGCCTGTATCCTTGTCAGTGGAACCCGATCTATTCATCTGGAAGTTAGCGGTTGCAAGATAAAAGCAGCTTTGTAACTTCTGTAATGTTTGAATGTTAAGTTGCAGAAAGTTTTTAAGTGCGATATTAGTTTAACAAATAACTTTTATGAAATCTTTACATGGTAAAATGTTATTTCTATGTTAATGTAGAGTGGAGGCTTTGATGCTCGATTGTCATTTAATTTATACGATATAGGGGCATATTTATCAATGTGCGAGCAGACATGATACAAAGTAGTGTATCATATCCGTCGCACATCGATAAATTCCGACAGCATACGCTGTCGGCATTTATCATTGCACCAGCAGTTCTTGTGAACTGCTGGTGCAATGCCGCCCCCTGCAGATTGGCCGCTAGCAGGGGGTGTCAATCAACCCGATCGTATTTCATCAGGTTGATTTTTAGACCGCTGCTTCATAACTTCTGTTTCCCGTCTTTCCTGCCAGGGGCCCTATATGAACGCTAGCTACTGAACATCCTGATCTACAAGCATTTCAATACAAAGATATATTTTTACTTAGAAAGTGATAACCACCATGTCAGCTTAGGCCTGCTAGAAATGTATTTTTCCTGTTATTATTGACTTTTCCTATTATTTAATTAACCTCAATACCAAATACTCCAATATACTCTATATTAGTATCAAGAACCCTCTCTATATTACAGCAAAAAGTTAAGTAACCCCTTCACTCCAGTTTAATAGATCACATTGTATTTGATGTCCAGAAGACTAGTTTTTACCACAGTTGTTACAGAAGAAAAGGTTTCTGTTGCCACCTTTATTTAGTTAATTTCTACAATATGTTTATGCACAGTTACTAATTATGCTGTATACACCCTACCTAGTACTTGCTGGTAATGTCCCATTACATTGTTACAGACATATGTTCCCAATACACAAGTGGTTTCATTAAGCAGACTCCTATCCATTTCAATCTGATGGGTGATATTTCTGCAGCTATGCAAGGTGACATTAATAATCTCATGTGACATCGCCAGATGCCTTTGACACAGTTATGAAAGCTAGATGCCAGTGTAAAAGCATCTGGGTCATATACTAATCCATAAAATTAATACTAAGAAATCTGTATTTATGGTTTGCGCATATATGTGGTCCAGGCATATGGATCATGTTCCCCTGGGTTTGAGATTTAGCTTATCATGAGTCACAGAATGCAAAATTCACTAACGGCACTTTACAGTCTGTTCAGCCTGACCAGAGCTGGTTATCTTTATTGATGACGTCACATTCCTTTTGTATCTACGCTTTAGGTTCATGTCTATTCTGTGAGATTGTTATTTTTAACTTAGATTAAATAAGGCTATATTTTACTTATCTTTCCATAAGCAGAGTGCCTTTACTTTGAACGATTGAATCAATTTGTACCACTGGAGGTGATTAATTTTTGACTTACCTATCCTCCGAAAATAGGAGTTATAGGCATCTTTATTACTCAGTGAACACTTTATTCAAGCCTATTTGACTTATGGTTTTGCTTCAATCTCTATAGAAACATGGATTTTGACAGTAGATAAGAACCATAGGCCCAGCAAGTCTGCCCAATTTTTCATAAAAGTATAAACTTATTTCGTTCATAGTATATTCTTATGCTTGTCCCAGGCATTCTGAATATCTCCCACAGTGTTTGTCATTACCACCTCATGTGGACGTTTATTACATGGGGCATATTTATGATTGTGCGAGTGGAGATGATATGAAGTAGCGTATCATGTCCACCGCACATCGATAAATGCAGACAGCATTTATCATTGCATTTATCATTGCACCAGCAGTTCTTGAAATCACCCTTTCTTTAAAGAAGAATTTCAGCAAATTACTCCTGAATCTACTACCCTTCAGCTTGAGATCATGGGGCATATGTATCAAGTTCGGAATGGAGCTTGATGACCCCTGTTTCTGGCGAGTCTTCAGACTCGCCAGAAACAGCAGTTATGAAGCAACGGTCACAAAGACCGCTGCTCCATAACCTGTCTGCCGGCTCTGAGCAGGCGGACAGACATCGACGGAAATCAACCCGATCGAGTATGATCGGGTTGATTGACACCCCCTGCTGGCGGCCTTTTGGCCGCGAGTCTGCAGGGGACGGCGTTGCACCAGCAGCTCTTGTTAGCTGCTGGTGCAATGCTGAATACGGCAAGCGTATTGCTCGCCGTATTCAGTGAGGTCTGGCGGACCTGATCCGCAGTGTCGGATCAGGTCTGCCAGACCTTGATAACTTGGGGCCCATGACTCCTTGTTCTTGAATTTTTATTTTTATGAAAAGTACTCACAGTCTCAGCTTACTAAGCCCGTTAATATACTTGAAAGTTACTATCATATCACCTCTTTGCCTTCTCTGCTCTAAGCTATACATATTTAGGTCATTGAGCCTCTTCTGGTAAGTTTTATTTTTTAGACCATGTACCATTTTAGTAGCCCTCCTTTGCACAGATCCCAGTTTGTTTATATCTTTATGTAGTTAATTCAGTTAAACTTACCAAAAGCAAGAGAGGCTCAAGAGACTACAGAGGACTTGTAGTGAATTTAATCCAGAGAGAGGCCAGGAGGCTTAGGTTCCAATTCACTGATAATAATGAGCTTATTCATAAAAGCTTTCTGGGGTTTTCAGTTACCATAGAGAGGCCTCATGGAATTCCTCAAAGAGACATTAAGCAAACAGCTTTAGATTTTAATAATATAAACATTGAAACATCTTTCATTATATATTTTGCTCCTTATGCATGCATTATAGCTCTGAAATTGTGGATTTTATAATTTTCAGAACTGAAAAAACACCCTGCAGACTTATCAAGGCTAATTTAGCATTGATTTACCTAATTGGCTTTACAAGATAACAACAGAAAAGCAATTCACTTTATAGTAACATATAGTAACCATGGCTAGCCTTGCCATCTGAAGACTCAAATCCAGATGGGCTCCTCCAAATGAGGCAATTGGTGCTGGAGTTTGGCTACTGTAAAACTATTTTGAAAATGTTTAGGTTTGATTGATATGATAATGTAAGGCCTCGGCCTGAAATGTAATTTAGGGTCAAGACCCTCTGAGAGAATGTGACTTGTCAAGTTTGCAAGGTGTGGGGGGTGGCTGCTTACTCAGGAATCACATAAGCTTGGCCTCTTCCTATGTTCTGTACTCTGGGGTTTTTCCTTCCCTCCCTTCCTTGAAGTAATAGCAGGCAATTGGTCTAAAGGGTTGTCTTACGGTTTTTCGGGAAGACCTAGAGGTGGTGGTAAATCTGGAACAAGTAAATTATCATCCTCCCTGTATAGTCACAGTGTGCGCCTAGTTGATTGGGGTTCTTTAAGAAATGGAGTGATTTGCATCCTAGCTAGTTGGTTGGTCTGGGCCCTGTCTGCAGATAGAGATGCAAATTAAAGTTTCTCTTGGTAAACGATAGGCTGAAACGTTTAAGGAAGGGCCTCTGTGACCAAGCGCATAGTAGCCAGGCCCCAGCTATGCCATCAAGCCTGGGCCCTGACCCGCATAGCAGAGATTTTGTACTAGGGTCTAATTGCTGCCATTTGTGGTTGAGAAGTTCATTTTGATGTTAACCCATTAATAAATGGGACCTGTACGTTTTTTTCGCAACTCTCTTGTGTTGTGTGTTATTTATGTTTGTCTATAGTTATTGTTATAGTTTAAGCAATATTTTCCTTGCAGAGAAAACAATGAGTATAAATAAATAGAGCTTTCCTATAACCTTCAGAGGTGTGAATGGGATATTGTATCAGTCCATTTTTTGAGACCTCACCGTTTTTATTTCGAAAAAGCGTTATTTAACACATGAAAAGTCCTTTTAGGGAGCATTTTAGTTGAAAACTTGTTTGTGACAGCAGGATTTTAACAAACGAAACAATAAAGCATTAAAGAGCTAGATTACGAGTGGCATGCTAAATGTTGCGTGCAAGCGATATCAGGTTTTTATCAGCTTTCTGCATGTGACAGAAATAGTGACCATATTACAAATTGAAAGTAAATGCGTTTGCTTGAGAGCAATCATGATTTACGCTTGTCGGGTTAGCGTGATTTGAGCGCTCGCTTCAAGTATAGGGGAGGAAAAAAAGTTGCATTAAACACAACATAAATACATGTAAAAGTACAGTTACACTCATATAAACACTGTCTGATAAAAAATATTTAAAAAGTTATAAAAGTTATAAATGCTCAAAGATGGATGGTGTAATAAAAATATCAATGGTATAATAAAAATTATCAAAAGAATATTTTACAGTATGTTTAATCATTTTTACTAATATTTTTTAACCTTTTGAGTGCTAAGCACTTTCCCACCTGGGCGCTAAGATTTTTTTAAGGTTTTTTTATTTTTTGATTTTTTTTTTTACTTTTTTTTCTTTTTTCAGACCCCCAAGACTTACACTGTTGGAAAGGTTAGGCAATTACCTTTCCAACAGTGGGTCTTGGGGTCTGTAGTTGCTTATATGTCTGAGATTCAGGCTTCTAAGCAGCATGCCCCCTGCTCCTATACTTAACATTGTTAAGTATAAATAAAGTTGCGCGTGACGTCATCACGTTATTGCGCGTGACGTCACCACACATCACGTGAAGCCCCGGCGATGCCTGTCACTATGCAGGCCCTATCGCCGGGGTAGGAGCAGGTGGGAGCCCCCAGATCTCCCTCAAGTTGGGAGAGTGCTCATGACGGCTCTAAGTCGTCATTAGCACCAGAGTGCTCAGAGCTGTTATTAGCACTCAAAGGGTTAATATTTAATAGTTCAATAACGTGAATTGAAGTTAGCAATTCTTCATGAGCTCTAACCTGTCAGTGTTAGACCTAAATATGCCTTACGCATATTTTACATTCCTTTGCTCTTCACATAGAGAAACATACTTTTTATTATTAAATATATATTTATATATATATATGAAAATGTTAAGTAGATATCTATAGCAATATTTATAAAGGTATAGGTATATATAGATATATATATAGAAATATGTATTTACAATAAAAAAGTACATTGTTCTATATGTGAAGAACATTGGAATGTGAACTATTCATAACTTCTGTTGGGTTAGCGTGCGAGCGATAGGTGTTAATTTTTTTCTTCTGAGCTCTCCATTGACTTCTATGGGAAGAAATCTACGGAGTCACAATTTTAGGTTAATGCGCATCAGGTTTTGCTTGCACGCAAACTTTTTACTTTCAACTTGTAATAAGCATGCTTTCCGACGTGTGCAAAAAGCCTCCGTCTATCGAAGTTTATGCTTGGGCAGGAGCGCTAAATAGCCCTAAGTCAGAGAGCATAAATCGTTTTTAGGCCCTAGATTGCATATAGTAGTCATCCTGAGATTGTCTGTGTATAGGGAAATGCTACACTGAGTCTCATGCTATTCCCCTCAGGTGCACAAGATACTAGAGTACATACTGCAGTTATCCTGCGTACAGGGACATTTTACAGTGAGTCTCAGTGGGAATGCAGTGAATGAACTAAACAGAAGTATGTACCTTCTTGCACCTCCATCCTATGTGCAAAAACTGCTACTGCACAGCTAAGTTCATTAACACCACCCATGACGACCGACCTTGGAAGCCCACACTACTGTGTTTACATTGTCCAATGCACTGACAATAAATTGACCTACATACTGGGGAGCCGGCACAGCTTTTTTAGCAACATAAATAATTCTTACTGACCCTTGCTCACCTACTCAAAGAAACCCTCACTTTCCGAGCTTGTGGATTAGTGAACTCTATCCCATATATGAGTGGTTCACTAGGTCATGCAGACAGGGCATCAGGTCTTGCAGCACCACTACCAGCTGATAACGCTAGTAGCATCTGAGATCAGTGAATATCTGGCACCCATGAATACAGCCACTCTATGAGACGCAACAGAGCTAAGATTAGCAGATATAGATATAATAGGAGCTTAATTCATGACCTGCAACACCGAAAACAGAAAAAGGATTACCTGTCTCAAAGCAAAACGCATCCACTACCCCAGCAAAGCAATCTGAAGAAGGACTAGTGCCCAGCACCAAGTAACTGTTGAATAGGGCCACCCGCAGCACTAAATATACCAATGCCAGTACCAGCACTAACACTCAGCATGATTCTGGGTTTCCTGCAGTGTATTA
This sequence comes from Bombina bombina, assembly GCF_027579735.1. NCBI lineage: Eukaryota > Metazoa > Chordata > Amphibia > Anura > Bombinatoridae > Bombina > Bombina bombina. The sequence goes on from NC_069505.1 coordinate 68,733,561, forward strand.
AGCATGGTCACCTATAGCACATGCCCCCACCAGTAAACCATCACTGGCTTAGGCCCTACTACTCTCCCATAGCTGTCATGACTTGTAATGTGCTTTTGATAAGATTAATGGTGGTTATATTTGTAATCAGGTTCCCTGAGTGACAGTAAGACAGGAGACAAGGAGTGCATACTTCAGTTATCCTAAGATTGTCTCTGTATAACACAATTATGCAGTGTGTCTCACATGACAACCACTTATTAGACTTATTCTGTGTGCAGATTTTTGTGTTTGAATGCTGATATTGTTTATTGTCATTTCTCCTAACATTTCTCAAATGTCATCAGGGACTGGGAGTCCTAGGCTGAGTGAGGAATACTTCACCAGCCTAATGAGTAGAGTCATTACCAGTTAAGGCAGAGATTAACTGACTACAGATACCCTAGCATGAAACCGACCCTGCAACTGGCTATGGCTTTTTGGCTTGATTGCTTAGCTAGAGACCCCTTGCCTAAAGATGACCCTTTAATTAACTATTTGCTATTAGGACAGATTATATTGTTACAGACCCCTTACCTGTAACAGACCCTACAACTAGCTAATATTGTATAGTACCCCTGTAACATGGTGGTCTATGGACTTCACTGCTTAGGTATAAGATCCGACATATAAAGTCTTGTGGACTCTCACCATCTGATGGAAGAAAACAAAATATATGCTTATCTGATAAATGTATTTATTTTAAAATGGTGAGAGTAAATTTTGTTTTTTGCACGTTTATGTCCTTTTAAGGGCTCAAAGCTTGTTCAGCACTTGTGTTTCACTTCTAGGTGATCCTCTCTTATTTCTGACGCACACTCATAGTAATTTTGTATTACATAAAGTGTATCAAGTGTATCTTATGTAAAGATATAGAATATTAGAACTGTAACCATCTGTCATTGTGCTGCAAGGGTTAACTGAACTCTGTACTTTGCTGAACCCTGCATCCCATGGTTGTGAGAGCCAATCTGACTTTCAGTTTCAGAGACTTTCTGCAAGTTGTAGGGGGATATTTATCAGAGGCGGACCTGATCCGACAGTGCGGATCAGGTCCGCCAGAACTCCTTGAATGTGGAGAGCAATACGCTCTCTGTATTCAGCATTGCCCCAGCAGCTCTTGTGAGCTGCTGGTGCAACGCCGCCCCCTGCAGATTCGCGGCCAATCAGCCGCCAGCAGGGAGGTGTCAATCAACCCGATTGTTCTCGAAAGGGTTAAATTGCGGCGATGTCTGCTCAGAGCAGGCGGACAGGGTTATGGAGCAGCGGTCTTTAGAGCCTGCAGGCTCGCCAGAAACACGGGCCCTCAAACTCCATCCGGAGCTTGATAAATGGGCCCTGTAGTTTTAGTCAGTGCTGTTCCAAGACTGGTGAGAGCTGGATGTGTGAGACTGCCAGGAGTGATAAAGGCAGCACCCAGGACCTTGCATGTCTCAGCCGGATATCACAGCAGCTCATTCTATTACAGACTGTCAGCACTCAAGTGTCAGGAAGTTGCATTGCTACAAGCAGACTTTTGGAAGGCTTAGTTAAAGGGATATGAACCCCATTTTCTTCTTTCATGATTCAGATAGTGCAGCAATTTTAAGCAACTTTATAGTTTACTCCTATTATCAATTATCCTTTGTTCTCTTGCTATCTTTATTTAAAAAGCAGGAATTTAAAGCTTAGGAGCCGGCCCATTTTAGGTGAATCATGAAAGAAAAAAATTGGGTTTAGTATCCTTTTAAAGGGACATTCCAGTCAAAATATAAATGCACGTAGATGAATTACATCTTGACAAAAATGCTTCTAGTGAAAGTTATCAATGTTTTAGTGTTAACATTTTCTATGCACGTGCATGTGAAGTATAACTAGAACATTTTAAATACTGCAGCTGCTCAGATCGCCAATGGGGCTTGTATCATGTTGGCAATTTAAAAATTGAGTCATTACAGATAGCACAAGCACCTTAGGATCTTTGAGCAAGTACTGTGTTTAAAATGCTGGTGCATACTGCATACTTAAATATACTTTGAAACAGCTATAGCTTTTATAAGAAGCATTTTTGCTAATACATGTATATTACAAAAATGGTTCTGATCAAAACTGAAAGGCATCCACATGGATTTCATTATTGGCTGGAATGTCCCTTTAATGTTTGCTTTATCCCTGGAGCAAGAAGATGGTGTTTCCTAGCCTCCAGGGTGTGAATATAGTTATCTTAGAAAGCTCCTGTGTTCAAGAGGATCCTTCATCTAGTGTGCTAATCTCATCTCCCTTCCTCTGAGAGAAGTGATGGTTCAGTGGATGGAAAGATGCCAGAGAGGAGCAAGGGCCAAATTATCAAATAGCAAGGGGACATGATTCGCTGTAGCGAATCATGTCCGCCTGACATCGCTAAATGCCGACAGCATACGCTGTCACCATTAAACATTGCACAAGCAGTTCTGGTGAACTGCTTGTGCAATGCCGCCCCCTGCAGATTCACGGCCAATCGGCCTCCGCTTCAGATTAGTGGAAAGAATATTCCAAAAGAATTGGCACATTCTCAAACAAGATAATATAATTAATCGAAATCAATTGTCTAACTCCCCATTTTTTGTATATAAGAAAACAAACAATCTTAAGAATATGCTAGCTCCCACCGTACTTAAAAGAAATAGAAACAATGAGAGAGATTTTTTGGGAAATAACCTTAAAGGTTTTTTCCATGTAATTGCTGTAAAGCTTGTAGGCACTCAAGACAAACCTCTACATTTACCTCTACTGTAACAGGAAAATCATTCCATATTGATAATGTAATCAGATGCACAGACAAAAATGTGATATTAAGGCAAAGGGTTTGGGTCACACACTCGGTATAGATTACAGTCTGTTTAGTGTCAATATAATTCAGAGTCTTATCCACTTAAATAATGAAAAGTACCGACCTTCATAGGAAGCTCTAGCTTCAGACACTGCTTTCCTTAGGATCCCTTCATCCGTGGGTATTAAACTCCACTTCCATCCACTCACCAGGGACTTACTAGCCGAAGGAGGGCCAGCAAGTTTACTCACTCCTCTCACCTCTCCTCTGCTTGCCACAGTCTCAATACAGGTCCTCCTTGGAACAGGTACTGTGCTGTGTCAGTTGACTCCTTCTACTCCACTCAGCCGGGCTGCCTGATTATAGCCACCACAGTCAGGATCCGCTAGAGAACAAATGAGACCTCACTCCGTATATAGATTATCCAAAAAGATTGAAACAGAAAATCCTTTAAAAATACAACATTTTTATTCCATCAGTTAAAAATGGTAATCCACCTCGTAGCAAACATGTTCCCACATTTATATGTCCCTTTATGTTTTAGCCATGAGCTCTCTGAAGGAGGAGCTTTAAGCATGCTGGGAGACACAAATCTACATCCTTCATTAACTGTACTCCATAAACTATGGGCAGATATTTTTTCACTATTCTGCAAATATCATGGTATTGGTTAGAGTATTGCGTAATGAAGATAGGGCGAGTATCTTTCTCTTTAGTTTTTCTTACGTTCAAATGTGACTCTCTATCCATATTATTAACTTCCTTTTCTGCTTTATTAATTATCCAACTATGATACCCTCTTGCAGACAATCTCTCTTTCAAGTAGATACTCTCCCTATCGCAAACATCCATACTTGAGCAATTCCTTTTAACTCTCATGAGTTGACCTTAACTATTCTACCAAACACATGTTTGGGATGATTACTTGCTGCATGTAATATAGAGTTGCCTGAAATAGGCTTACGATACAGGAGAGTGTCCACTTTCAGATTCAGATGTAAAAGAAATACCGCATCCTGATTTGTTTAAATATTTGACAAAAAGTTCTGCATCATGTTCATCACCATTTCATACAAAGACCAGATCATCAATAAATCTCTTGTATAAACCAATCTTATTCAGATATGGGTTACTATCTCCATAGACTATGGCTCTTTCCCACCAACCTAAAAATAGGTTGGCATGCCGAGTCTCTGGAGATAGTTTTCTCCCTCAAACATGAATATATTATGTTCTAAGAGGAACTGAGTTACCTCCAGAATATATTCTATCATTTCTTCCACAAAATCGGTTCTTTCTTCTAGGAAGTATTTAATTGCTTTTAAGCCAAAATGATGGGGTATAGTAGAGTATAACGACACTATATCCACTGTCAGCCAGTGTTCATTCTAGTCAATGAGGCTTATTTATCATATGTCTGTCGGACCTGATCTGACAGTGCGGATCAGGTCCGACAGACATCGCTGAATGCGGAGAGCAATACGCTCTCTGTATTCAGCATTGCACCAGCAGCTCTTGTGAGCTGCTGGTGCAACGCCGCACCCTGCAGACTCACAGCCAATCGGCCGCCAGCAGGGGGTGTCAATCAACCCGATCGTACTTGATTGGGTTGAATTCCGGCGATTCCTGTCCACCTCATCAGAGCAGGCGGACAGGGTTATGGAGCAGCAGTCTTTAGACCGCTGCTTCATAATTGGTGTTTCTGGCGAGCCTGCAGGCTCGCCAGAAACACGGGGCATAAAGCTCTGTACAGAGCTTTATAGGCCTCTAGGACTACAGATGTAAAATAAAATAAAAAAATTTATGCATCAGTAAAAAATATACATAATAAATGTAGTAAAAACATTTTCCATCTTAGAAATCTTCACTGGTGTAATTCTCCCTGATCAGCTACACTGAACTGCTCTACTTGCTAAGTTGCTGCTGTTGCAGTCTACCCTCTCTATCTTTATGCTATAATAAGATCTGGAGTGAGTTTTTGCCTAAGTAGATATGATGATAAAGTAGGACAGTCCTACTTTATCATCATATCAACTTAGGCAAAAACTCACTCCAGATCTTATTACAGCATAAAGATAGAGAGTGTAGACTGCAATAGCAGCAAGTAGAGCAGTTCAGTGTAGCCGATCAGGAAGAATAACGGAGACTGAAATAGGTAGTAATTCAAGCAGGTATTGGCTTGAAATGGAGACATACCTTGATTAGCAGTGCCAGTGTTTCTGTTCCACACACGCGCAAGTCTGCAGCCCCTCCTTCCCTGACCAGACCGCTCTCTCATTGGCTAAGTAATGGCTATGCATTATGGGACTTGTAGTTAGTTCCTAGCATTGGGAGCTCCCCCTGCTGCCCGCCCATAGAAATGGCCCAACTCGCACACTGAAAATTGTGCGATTAGGCGATTAGCAAAGGTATAGGCTCTGTTATGGGCGGAGCAGCAGGCACATAGAAAAAAATGTGCAAAGGGCTATACCTCTCTACCGCACTTGCGGTTAAAAAAAGGGATTTTTTTTAAATTAAACTGGACAGTAGACTGAAACCTTTTTTTGGCTGAAAAAATAGAATTTTTCCAGTAGGGGCTCGTGTGCGGCTGTGCTCATATGGAGGAGCATCCACTGGATGCTGGCCCATTTTTGGTGAACAACCTAGGATGTTCTTGCTGACTAGTGGATAAATTCACCCACCAATAAACAAGTGCTGTCTAGGCTGAACCAAAAATTGGTTGGCTCCTTAGCTTAGATGCCTTCTTTTTCAAATAATGATAGCAAGAGAACAAAGAAAATGTGATAATAGGAGTAAATAGAAAGTTGCTTAAAATTGCATGCTCTATCTGAATCACAAAAGAAAAAAATTGGGTTCAGTGTCCCTTTTAGCATATATACTATATTGGGATTGCTAAGCTAGTTGATAAGGGCAGAGGAGGTGATTATCAAAAACTACTGTTGCAAATGGAAGGCAGATGGATTTTTAATTTAGACACTCTCACCCCCAATGGCCTTAATCTAGAGATGTACCTATCCTGTTTTCCTAGATAACTTGTAAATATATTTTTTATAGTGCAGTTTTTAAAATATTTTTTATTCCTCTTTTAGGTGTTTATAATATATGTATACATTGATTCTTTATAAATTTGTGTCTATAATGAACTTTTTTAATATTAAATAAAAAGTTATATATATATATATATATTTTTTTTTCTGTGTGTTATAAATAAACATTGACTAAATGTAATATGAAGAATGTGATGATCATTTAAGTTCTTATAAAATATGACAAGTTTCAATAATATGAAGCCCTCTGAGATACACAAAGAGCAATATCCACTGCAAGAACTAAATCACCTGTTTGACTAATTAATCACCACTCTGAATATTGCAAGTGAGTATAAATAAATAGAGGATGATGTAGGAGGATTATCACTTGGCTTGAGAAAGGCTCTGTGTGAGCTGAAACGCATTGCCACTGTGTGAATAATCCATTGAAGGGTCCTAAACAGGACACCGTAAGCTACAATCTGTGTCAATCAGCCCAAACAGAACATCGGGATCAGTGTGGAAGGGGAGCTTGGTGGCTTACTTCTAAAGCTCACTTCATTGAGAAATTGTGAGCTTGATTGCACTCCACACACACCAAAGGATTTAAAAGGATTACAAATATCCAGAGATATGGGTGAAATACTAGATATTCATTTGACTGCTTTCCACTATCCGCAATTATATATTGCCATTGGAATTCTTGCCACTTTGCTATTTATTTGAAACTGCTTTTCATTTAGACTGCTTTTTATTGAAACCACTTGGGAGATTGCTACGCTCTGCATGGTTAAAGGTAGCCAACAGAAAGAATTTATATGACTCTTTTTTCAGCGCTGTTTTATTAGTTTTCTCTGTCTGCAGCAGAGTTTTTATCCAACTATCTATGTATTTATTTTTATTGTGAAACACTATTAGTGTCACCAATTCATATTGAAGATATTAAAACTTATTATATGCTCATTCTTCTTTATCTGTTATAATTATATGGAGGTAGACATGGATATCCTGTTGATATTTTATGTACAGCAGACTTGTCTGATTTCAAGGTGCCCACGATAGTATTTTTGTGAGTATAGTCAGCTTACAAAGCTCCTGTGTTCAAGAGGATCCTGCATCTAGTGTGCTAATCTCATCTCCCTTCCTCTGAGAGAAGTGATTGTTCAGTGGATGGAAAGAAGCCCGAGAGGACCAAGGGGCCGAATTATTAAATGGCGGGCGGTCATGATTTGCTGTAGCGAATCATGTCCACCCGACCGCTAAATGTCGATAGCATATGCTGTCTGCATTTAACTTTGCACAAGCAGTTCTAGTGAACTGCTTGTGCAATGCCGCCATCTGCAGATTCGCGGCCAAGCAGGGGGTGTCTATAAACCCGATCGTAATCGATTGGGATTATTGCTGTCTGCCACCTCGGAGGCGGCGCACGAGTTAAGGAACAGCAGACTTAAGACCGCTGCTCCTTAACTCCTGTTTCCAGCGAGTCTGAAGGCTGGCATGGAAACAGCTGTATTCAGGGCCATTCGCCCCTTGATAATAAAGCCACAAAGTCTTATCCAGATTATTCTGCAGGAGGATTCAGGTAGTGGAACATTTGTTTAATATAAATAGGTTGATAAGGTTGTGCCCAAAATATTTTACTGTAGGTGCTGTAATTATTTAAGAATTATATCAAGCACCTATAGTGGGGAAAGAGATTCACTTGGAAATGAGTTGCAAGATAGGCAACAAAGAAAAAAGTGCTGTCCCCTCAGTAATTATGTATTGTTTATATTACATTGATTAGCAAAATAGCTACAAAATAACCTTTAATTCCGTATATCTTATTGATAGAATAGCTACATATTCATATGTTAAAAACAAACATTTGTGTTTAACCCCTCACACAAACAGCAAGATTTATCATTGATGTTCTCCTATATTTGCACCTAAAAACGCGCCTAAAATTGGGCAAGTCCAACTGTAAATTTCCCTTACTCAGTCCGCGTTTGCCTAGGTGCACAGGTGCGCCAAAAAAGGGTTAAATTAGATTGCTGCAGTCGTATCTTTTATTAGACTAGTTACTTATTTATCAATTATTTGCGCCTATGGAGAATGCAAAGCTCTCTTACGAATTCGTGTACTGGAGTTTTCCATAAGTACTGTGAAGAACAGCATTAGAAATCATTTGTCTTTCAGCTTGTGTTGTGTACACATCTTGCTCTACAGAGTACTTTTTGATTTTAGCAGGGATATCTATGGTAATCTCAAAATTTAAAAAGTATATTAACCTATCAGTGTTGCTTATGCAAGACTGAGGGATGGGTAATAAAGGGATTTATCTTTTAAAACAATACAAATTTTAAATTAGACTGTCCCTTTGAAACAAATATCATTCTGTAGATAGTGGAAGTTTACTGAAATGGAGTTTACTTTACACTATTTTTTTATACTTTAGTACACTAATATTAAAAAATATGTGCCCAAAAAAAGGCACATAAATACCTATTTTTTATTTTTATTAATATTCGTGTTCCTATAGCTATTTAAACTTATTTCAATGATAAATTAGGGTCTTTTTATGTTTTGACAGGAGAGATCGCCTTTGGAAAAGCATGAAAAAATACTACCATTTTTATGATAAATTTGAGTGCACTGGTGGAGCTGAGGCAAACGCATAGGAGAATAGAAAGGAGAATTCTCCAAGTGCTTGATAAATCTTGCTCTAAACAGATAGTGCTATCTGCAACTTACTAAGGGCCCCATTGTGCACCACCAAAAAGGGACTGTATTATTATTATTATTATTATCAGTTATTCGTAGAGCGCCAACAGATTCCGCAGCGCTATTAACAAAGGCGGAGTACAAAAAAACCCCCAGCTATAGGGATCAAATGGGTAGAGCGCCCTGCCAAGAGTTGCACTGTTGTAGTCAGCTCTTGAGAAGGTGATCAACAAACAGCTGGGCTCTTAAGCTTACATGCTAGGGGGTTCAGGGGATAGCAATGGAGGAGAGGAACTGGTATAAAGCAAGGTTAGTGTAGGTTGTATGCATCTCTGAACAGTAGAGTCTTTAGGGAGCACTTGAAGCTTTTAAAACTAGAAGAGAGTCTTGTGGAGCGAGGCAGAGAGTTCCACAAGATGGGAGCCAGTCTGGAGAAGTCCTGTAAACGGGAGAGTGATGAGGTGACAAGAGAGGAGGAGAGTAGGAGGTCTTGAGCAGAGCGAAGGGGACGGGAAGAAGAGTATCTGGAGACAAGATCTGAGATATAGGGGGGAGCAGTGCAGTTGAGGGCTTTGTATGTCACAGTGAGAATTTTGTGTTTGATCCTAGAGGCAAGAGGAAGCCAGTGAAGAGATTAGCAGAGAGGTGCAGCAGATGAAGAGCGACTTGTAAGGAAGATGAGTCTGGCAGAGGCATTCATTAAGGATTGTAAAGGAGCTAGGCGGTAGGTGGGGAGACCAGAGAGGACAGAGTTGAAGTAATCGAGGCGGGAGAGGATGAGAGAGTGGATTAAAATCTTAGTTGTGTCTTGTGTAAGGAAGTGTCTAATTTTAGAGATGTTTTTAAGGTGGAAGCAGCAGGCTTTAGCCAAAGACTGAATGTGAGGAGTGAAAGAAAGATCTGAGTCAAATGTGACCCCGAGACATCGGGCATGTGGGGTAGGGGTAATGATGGAGTTGTCAACAATTATAGAGAGATTGGGGGTGGAGAGTTTTGAAGAAGGAGGGAAAATAAGGAGCTCTGTTTTGGAGAGATTTAGCTTGAGGTAGTGAGAGGACATCCAGTTGGAGATGTGAGAAAGACAGTTAGTGACACAGGTTAGCAAGGAAGGAGAAAGGTCTGGTGCAGAGAAGTAGATTTGGGTATCGTCGGCATACAAATGATATTGTAAACCATGGGACTTTATTAGGGAACCTAGTGATGACGTGTAGATTGAGAAGAGAAGGGGACCGAGGACAGAGCCTTGCGGTACTCCGACAGAAAGTGGTGACGGGGCAGAGGAGGCCCCAGAGAAGGCTACACTAAAGGTACGGTTTGACAGGTAGGAAGAGATCCACGAGAGGGCTGTGTCACATATGCCGAAGGATTGGAGGGTTTGGAGCAAGAGAGGGTGGTCAACAGTGTCAAAGGCTGCGGACAGATCAAGGAGAATAAGCAGAGAGAAGTGGCCTTTTGATTTTGCTGTAAGTAGGTTGTTGGTAACCTTAACAATTGCTGTTTCTGTGGAGTGATGGGGACGAAATCCAGATTGCAATGGGTCAAGGAGCGAGTTTTTTGTAAGGAAATGGGAAAGGCGTGCATAAGCTAGTTTTTCGAGAAGCTTTGATGCAAGAGGGAGGAGGGAAATAGGGCGGTAGTTGGATGGGGAGGTAGGATCAAGGGAAGGTTTTTTGAAGATAGGTGTGACCAGTGCATGTTTCAGCGATGAGGGGAATATACCGGTGCTGAAGGAGAGGTTGAAAGTGTGTGTGAGTATAGGGGTAAGGGTGGCAGAGAGGGAGGGGAGTAGCTGTGAGGGGATAGGGTCAAGGGGACAGGTAGTGAGGTGAGAGCGCAGTATAAGTGCCGAAACTTCTTCCTCAGTAACAGGGGAGAATGAGCTAAGTTTAAGGTTATGTGTGTTGTGGTTGATTGAGAGCATTTGAGGGGGTGAGAGAATGGAATTATGTTGAGGGCTGATTTCATTTCTGATGGAGTTGATTTTGTTATTGAAGTGGTTGGCAAAGTCTTGAGCTGACAGAGAAGTTGTATTAGGAGCTGGGAGAGGGCGGAGAAGAGTATTGAAAGTGGAGAACAAACGTTTTGGGTTTGAAGAAAAATTAGAGATAAGAGTAGAGAAGTAGTGTTGCTTATGGAAATTAAGGGCAGAGTAGTAGGAGTTCAAGATAAATTTGTAGTGTTGAAAATCAGCTGAACTCCTAGATTTTCTCCAGTGCCACTCAGCAGTACGGGAACATCTGCGTAGGTATCGTGTCAGAGGAGTATGCCAGGGCTGAGGATGAGTGTTTGATTTCCGAGCTATGGTAAGAGGGGCGAGATTGTCAAGGACAGATGTAAGGGTGGAATTATAGTGGCAGATAGATTGGTCAGGGCATGAAAAGGAGGAGAAGGATGAGAGGAGAGGTTTGATGGAATTAGAAAGCTGTTGTTGATCTAATGTGGTAATGCTTCTGTGAAGTTTGGTGTGAGGAGCAGAAGGAGGGAGAGTTGTAGGGAGGGATGATATGTTGCAAGTAAGGAGATGGTGGTCAGAAAGAGGAAAGGGGGAGTTTGTGAAGTTTGAGAGGGTGCATCGATAGCTAAAGATCAGGTCAAGGGAGTGACCATCTTTGTGAGTGAGAGAATCAGTCCATTGTGACAAACCAAAAGAGGAAGTGAGTTGCAGAAGTTGTTTTGCAGAGGAGGCAGTGGGATTGTCAAGAGGGATGTTGAAGTCACCAAGAATGAGGGAAGGGGTGTCTGAGGAAAGGAAATAAGGTAGCCATGCAGCCAAGTGATCTAGAAATTGAGTTGAGGAGCCAGGAGGACGGTATATGACTGCGACACGTATAGAAAGAGGAGAGAATAAGCGAATCATGTGGCTTTCGAATTAAGAAAATGTGAGGGAAGAGATGGGATGTATTTGTTGAAAGGTGCAACGAGAGGAAAGTAAAATACCTACACCACCTCCTTGTCTATTACCAGACCTCGGAGTGTGGCTGAAGTGGAGACCCCCATGTGACAGAGCAGCAGTGGATGCTGTGTCTAGGGGAGAGAGCCAGGTTTCTGTTAGGGCCAGAAGGTTGAGGGAGCGGGAGATAAAGAGGTCATGTATAAAAGTGAGTTTGTTGCAAACAGAGCGAGAGTTCCAAAGTGCACAAGTGAAAGGGGAAGGGGCTTTTGATGCAAGAGGAATGTGAGTAAGGTTGTCAGAGTTTTGTTTTTTTAGTCTGTGGGATGGTACACATGGATGTGCACGGCTAGGCAGTTGTTGGGGACCAGGATTAGGGGAGATGTCGCCAGCAGTTAGTAGAAGCAAGAGGGAGAGTGACATAAGATGAGATACAGATTTGCAGTAGTGAGACTGCTTTTGAAACAAGGTGCAGGGGTGTCATGGATTTCCTTATTCCTTTCTGTCCCTTTAATTTTTACCTGTGCTTACACGTAGCAAGGTTATTTAAAGCCAGGACACGCCTCCCTCCCTGCTTCAGTATTGTTTCCAGTTTAGCATACAGCTTCACAGACCTGCTGCAGGGATTTACCTCTCTCTGCTCAAGTCTAGCTATCTGAAGGTATTTAAACCTTTTCTAATACGGAGCCTACTAGAGCAACTGAAAGAGACTTATATGCTAAGTCTGAACATTTCCAAATTTGGATTACCAAACACCGTTGCTGCATTATTTTCCTGCTTAATTGCCTCTGGCAGATCAAGTGTTTTCCAAACCGCAACTGCAGTCTCATCCTATATAAGTTGTGAACTTTATAACTTTGTACAGACGCTTAACTTACATTGGACGACACTCACAGGATACCTCCTCATATTCCTCTTCACACGCTTCAGGAGTAGTGTGATAAACTTCAGACTGAACTTTTGTGAGTAACGCTACAGCACAGCACTTAATACCTGCTCCACCCATCTGCCTGTCAGCACTCACAAACAGCACAGCTATCAGCGTGTATCACACTTCAATTGACTAACAGCCTGCTGCATCTGTACTGACCTAACGCTCCTCCTGTGTGCTCAGTGACTATCAGGAAAAGTGTATCCCATCCACGGTGCGTTTGGTTAACAACTGCTGTGCAACCTGATTCAGAAATACTGATCAGGAATTTAAATCAAATAGTAACTTTCAGCTGCCATACAGACAGATACATTGTAACTTCCTCATTGTATCTTAAAGTAAGGCATACAATCATATATTTTCCGCAGTTGAGATCCACAACCACAATCAGCTCATTACATAATACTGAAGCCAATAAAAATGGATCCAGCGGAATTACCTAAAATTGTTTACACTCTCTCCCAGAGGGTGGATCAGCTAAGTCATGGCCTTAGAGAATTACAAGTTCAAAATGAGACACTCAACAATATAATAAAAGACTCAATGAATAAATCAGCCACACCAGAGGCTACCCCAGAACCCCAAGTCTCTATGCCCGACAAATTCCATGGAGACAGGGCTATGTTCTCTCAGTTCAAAAACTCTTGTTATCTTCTTTTCAGTCTAAAACCTAAAACCTACGCAACTGAACGAGTTAAGGTTTTAACGGTCATTTCTTTTCTGCGAGGTGAACCCCGCAAGTGGGCTGACTCATTCTTTGAACAAGATCATCCTATTTTAACATCACTGGAAGACTTCTTCAAAGAAATGGCAATTCTTTATCAAGATATTAACACTCAGCTTACTGCAGAGACTAAAATGAGGTCTCTTAAACAAGGGAAAAAGCAGGTGGAGGAATATTTAAGTGAGTTCAAGCAATACAGTAAAGATACTGAGTGGAGCGATATTGCCCTTAGGAATCAGTACCGTCTAGGTCTAAATGATGCCCTTAAAGATGAACTCGCTCGCATAGAGCTTCCTAGGTCCTTGGAAGGACTAATCACACTAAGCATTCAGATTGATAGAAGGTTGAGAGAACGCAAATCAGAAAAACAAGGTATGGATACTATCACAAGACCCTCTTCTACTTACCAAAAACCTACAGTCACTCAAACCGCAGAACCTATGGATTTGGGATTCACTAGAGGCCCTTTACAACCAGAAGAAAGGAATCGCAGACGCATAAACAACCTCTGCATGTATTGTGCTTCAAATGCACATACTGTAAGAGAGTGTCCTATCTTACAAAGGCAGAAGAAACGAAGGTCATTCAGAAAAACCACATGCTTAACCACTAATGTTAACCAAGTTGCTTACTGCTCATTATCTCTTACCTTACAGTGGGATCTACACCAGCAAATCAGTGAAGCCATCATCGACTCTGGGGCACATTCTTCCTATATTAATTCTGTTTTTGTCACTATAAATAAAATACCCACTGTGTTGAAAGCAAGACCTGTGTCCATTAGAGTTATTGATGGTAATACAATTAGTTCCGGTCCTATTACACACCAAACTATTCCCATCAAGGTTTCCACGTCAAGTGCACACACTGAATTCATATCCTTTGATGTGATAAATTCTCCCATGTTTCCCCTGGTGCTTGGTCTACAATGGTTACAGACGCATCAACCCACCATACATTGGGATCGCCTCGAAGTCGAATTCCTCTCAGATTATTGCAAGAACACCTGTTTTCATCACTCCTTGATCTGTTCTATAAATCCTACTGGAAGAATTATTCCTTCTGACTATCAAGATTTTCAAGATGTATTCAGTGAAAAGGAAGCAGAGTCCCTTCCTCCACATCGCCCGTACGACTGTCCTATTCAACTACTTCCAGGAGCTTCCATTCCTTACGGGCACATATACCCTCTATCACAGCCTGAACTAGATCACCTCAAAACTTACCTTTCAGAGAATTTAAGGAAAGGGTTTATACAACCCTCTTCTTCCCCTGCTGGGGCCGGCATTTTCTTCGTCAAAAATAAGGACAACTCCCTACGCCCTATAATTGATTATAGGGAACTTAATAAACGGACTGTCAAGAACCGCTATCCCTTACCTCTAATTCCCGAACTCATCGAACGTCTCAGTCAAGCCACAATATACACTAAATTAGACCTACGTGGAGCCTATAATCTCGTCAGGATCCGAAAAGGAGACGAGTGGCTCACCGCCTTCAGAACAAGATATGGGCTCTACGAGTATAAGGTGATGCCTTTCGGGCTCTGTAATGCCCCGGCAACGTTCCAATATCTAATAAACGATATCTTTCGTGATCTCCTTGACATCTGTGTAGTTGTATATTTGGACGACATTCTGATATATTCTACTAACATCATTGAACATATAAAACACGTCCGTTGGGTGCTCTCTCGCCTTAGACAACACCGACTTTTTGCCAAATTGGAAAAATGCATCTTCCACACCTCTGTTATCACATTCCTGGGTTATACTATCACTCCCACAGGAATTTAGATGGATGATTCAAAAGTGCAAACTATTAAAAACTGGCCCATACCTTCCACCAAAAAGGACCTGCAAAAATTCCTCGGTTTCTCCAATTACTATAGGAAATTCATCAAGAATTATTCCTCTCTTACTAAGCCTTTAACTTCTCTTACAAGTGTCAAAACTACTTTCCACTGGACACCTCAAACACAGGCTATTTTCGAACACCTTAAGGATGTTTTCACTAAAGCACCGATTCTTAAGTTTCCAGACCCTGATGCCCATTATGTACTTGAAGTTGACGTCTCCAACTACGCTCTAGGGTCCATTCTGTCACAACGTAAAACTCCAGAAGATCCACTCCACCCTGTTGCCTTCTTTTCACGAGTAATGACACCAGCCGAATATAACTACCCTGTAGGCGAAAAGGAGTTGTTAGTGATCAAGGTCTCATTAGAACACTGGAGACATCTCCTAGAGGGCAGTAAATTTCCGATACTAATATATACGGACCACAAAAATCTGGAATACCTTCTGACTAACAGTACCTTATCCTCTAGACAGCTAAGATGGAGTTTATTCCTATCAAGGTTTGATTTCCATATAACCTACAGACCAGGGAGTAAGAACGGGAAAGCGGATGCCTTGTCCAGAAAAGATACCAATCCTCATCATTCCGATACTCCTGGTACAGTCATTCCAGCTGAGCAATTCATTACACTATCTCCTACTTATCCTGAAGTCCTTAAACTCCTACAACAGAAAGATACTTCCATCACTAAGCTTAAACTCACACTGGGACAAGATGGTCTCTATTACCACCAAGGACGTCTTTATGTACCACCTTCCCTTCGAGACAATTTGTTAAAAGAACATCATGACTCACCGATGGCAGGACATCTTGGAATCCACAAAACCTTTGATCTTCTTTCACGTACGTACTGGTGGCCTGCTATCAGAACTTCTGTGCAAAGATATGTTCAATCTTGCCACATATGTACAGTTTCCAAGACTGAAAAAAGACCTCCTTTCGGATTACTCTTACCATTACAGATACCTGACCAACCGTGGCAAACCATAGGAATGGATTTCATCGTCAAACTTCCATTGTCACTTGGTTACAATACCATACTTGTTGTTGTTGATCATCTTACCAAGATGGCCCATTTCCTCCCATATCATAAGCTCCCAACTTCATCAGAACTTGCAGTTCTTTTCTTGAATAACATCGTCAAATTACACGGTCTCCCAGATTCCATTGTAACTGATAGAGGTAGTCAATTCACCTCTCGTTTCTGGAAAAAATTATGTGACACTATGCAAGTAGAACTCCGATTCTCCTCCTCATTTCACCCCCAATCAAATGGCCAAACAGAGAGAATAAACCAATGGCTCAAACAGTATATTCGTTCATATTGTTCCAACCACCAAGACCAGTGGGCTAATACCCTTGCTATGGCTGAATATGCATACAACAATTCTACAAGTTCCACTACTTCCAAGACACCATTTTTTGCGAATTATGCTTTTCACCCTTCCTTCCAACTTCACCCTCGGACAGATTCAAACTGTCCCAAGGTTGATGACCTCACTAAGGATCTCCAGGATCTTTTCATAGAACTCAAGAGGCATATAGCTGATGCTCAGGCTCATCAGAGACGTTACTATAACCTCCGAAGACGTCAACCACCTTCCTATAAAATAGGTGATCTGGTCTGGCTGTCGACCAAGAATATAAAACTGAAAACCCCCAGCAAGAAACTTAGTGCTGTTTTCATTGGTCCTTATCCTATCACAAAGATTGTGAACCAAAATGCTGTTACCTTGGATCTGCCTTCTACTTTTCGACTTCATCCCACCTTCCACGTCTCTTTGTTAAAACCTCATTGCGAAACTAGACAGGTGGCCAGCCAGATTCCTCCTCTCATCTTACAGGATTCGGACACGGAATACGAAGTTGATGCCATCCTGGACTCCCGTATTTACCGTGGAACTCTTCAATACTTAATCCGTTGGAAGGGATTCTCTGAGGAGAATGACTCTTGGGAACCTTCCTCGAATGTTCATGCTCCCAAATTGGTATCCCTGTTTCACAGGAGGAATCCAGAACGACCTAGATTTGTAGCTGCGGGGCACCTACCCTGAGGTGGGGGGTATGTCATGGATTTCCTTATTCCTTTCTGTCCCTTTAATTTTTACCTGTGCTCACACGTAGCAAGGTTATTTAAAGCCTGGACACGCCTCCCTCCCTGCTTCAGTATTGTTTCCAGTTTAGCATACAGCTTCACAGACCTGCTGCAGGGATTTACCTCTCTCTGCTCAAGTCTAGCTATCTGAAGGTATTTAAACCTTTTCTAATACGGAGCCTACTAGAGCAACTGAAAGAGACTTATATGCTAAGTCTGAACATTTCCTAATTTGGATTACCAAACACCGCTGCTGCATTATTTTCCTGCTTAATTGCCTCTGGCAGATCAAGTGTTTTCCAAACCGCAACTGCAGTCTCATCCTATATAAGTTGTGAACTTTATAACTTTGTACAGACGCTTAACTTACATTGGACGACACTCACAGGATACCTCCTCATATTCCTCTTCACACGCTTCAGGAGTAGCGTGATAAACTTCAGACTGAACTTTTGTGAGTAACGCTACAGCACAGCACTTAATACCTGCTCCACCCATCTGCCTGTCAGCACTCACAAACAGCACAGCTATCAGCGTGTATCACACTTCAATTGACTAACAGCCTGCTGCATCTGTACTGACCTAACGCTCCTCCTGTGTGCTCAGTGACTATCAGGAAAAGTGTATCCCATCCACGGTGCGTTTGGTTAACAACTGCTGTGCAACCTGATTCAGAAATACTGATCAGGAATTTAAATCAAATAGTAACTTTCAGCTGCCATACAGACAGATACATTGTAACTTCCTCATTGTATCTTAAAGTAAGGCATACAATCATATATTTTCCGCAGTTGAGATCCACAACCACAATCAGCTCATTACAAGGGGGGAGAGAGAGTGTTTAGGAATAGGTAAAGTTCATGAGTACAAAAGTAATGTGAGTTTAAGAGAGATGGGCTAATAAACAGTGCAGGTGGAGAGGGAGAAGGAGTAATTGAATAATTTAGTTTGTTATAGAGACAAAAGGCAGCAAAAAGGAATAAGAAGATATTAGGCATTTTTACAAAAGAGGGAACCAGTTAAACACATAAGACACAGTATTACAGTAGCAATCGCATTTGAAAACAGTAAGGTATATCAAACATAATATTACAAAAGTACTTGCCTTGTGTCTTGCCCCTTGCCCAATCCTTGTTCAATTCTTGTATAATTCTATTGCTATATTGCTAGTGAATCACTTATAAAATGTTCACTTAATTCTTGTATAATTCTATTGCTATATTGCTAGTGAATCACTTATACAATGTTCACTTAATTCTTGTATAATTCTATTGCTATATTGCTAGTGAATCACTTATAAAATGTTCACTTAATTCTTGTATAATTCTATTGCTATATTGCTAGTGAATCACTTATAAAATGTTCACTTAATTCTTGTATAATTCTATTGCTATATTGCTAGTGAATCACTTATAAAATGTTCACTTAATTCTTGTATAATTCTATTGCTATATTGCTAGTGAATCACTTATAAAATGTTCACTTAATTCTTGTATAATTCTATTGCTATATTGCTAGTGAATCACTTATAAAATGTTCACTTTGAATATGTGAACATATGTTGTTAGAGCAATGCACATCACTGTGCAATGCACATCTCAGACTGGTGTGAAATATATGCAGGGAGGGCAGTCAGCTGAGTCCACTAAATTTAGTTGATTGCTAATCAAAGACAATTGGAAAGGCCAATTGGAAAGTTAGATTCTGGTCTGGTCAGGGTGAGATGTTAAGTAAACAGACAATAAAATTTGGGGGAGGTTAAAACTGTACAAACTATTGTAGATTAATTGGGAGGAGGGTATCCTGAAAAGGGTGGGACTTTTTGCCAATGCATTATTATGCCATGGTTATAATTATTTCACACTCTTTTAAAATGCTGCAGTAGTTTTATTGAGGATATTAAAGGGACACTGCACCAAATTTTTTTCTTTCATGATACAGAAAGAGCATGACATTGTAAGCAACTTTCTAATTTACTCCTATTATTAATTTTTCTTCATTCTCTTGCTATATTTATTTTAAAAGCAGGAATGTAAATCTTAGCAGTCAGCCCATTTTAGGTTCAGCACCATGGACAGTGCTTGCCTATTGGAGGTTGACATTTACCCACCAATAAGCAAGCATAACCCAGGTTCCCAACCAAAAATGGTCCGGCTCCCATGCATCACATTCCTGCTTTTTAAATAAAGATAGCAAGAGAATGAATAAAAATTGATAATAGGAGTAAATTAGAAAATTGCTTAAAATTGCATGCTCTATCTGAATCATGAAAGAAAACATTTGGGTTTAGTTTCCCTTTAAGAAGCAGCAGCATTTATACTGATAGACAGATTAACTGTTTCTGTTAATTGCATTGTGTTCTATTTGTATTTAAATACATTCAACATTACTTTATTATCTACTTGACTTATTATTGTGTGTTTGTGGTGTATTCATAGTCTCAGTGCCCCAGAATCCCTGGTCCAGCTGAGACTCAGATCATTCCTGTGAAGCCAAAGTGTCAAAGGTGACTGTCCAAAGATGGGTAAGGAAAGGGTTACATAGCAATAGTAATCATAATAGCAGACACCCCTGTAGAGTATTGTACAGAGTGAGAGGTAATCACAATAAGAATTTTACTGTTTACTGTGTGTCAGTAAATAAAGTGACTCATTTTTGCCCTTATTATGTCAGATGAAAGAAACCAAATCATTTTTGCCTATTCTATTGATCAGATGTAAATATAAAGTGTCCTGTTCAGACTGGGGAAGATGAGAAGGCTTTGATCTAAGTGGTGTTAAATGCAGCTTTAATCTTACAAGAATTTTTTCTATGCATCATAAGCTTGGGTGTTCACAGACATTTTTCAAAGGGGGGTGTGAACAAATAAATAAAATGTCCTCAACAAAATAATATCAGTGTCGCTAAGCAAATGCCATACAGTTAAAGCTTTAACAATCACCCTATTTGTTATCCCTAACGTAAATATCATGTACGATAAGTAATGGGCATTTGTATATCAAGCATAAGATGTCAAGAATGTCATATTAGGGGGCGGTGCCTGGAAGGCAATCAAGATGGACGCTTTAACACTGAGCTCCGTTTCAGCAGTAGCTAAGTGGAGTTGCGACAACTCATAAACTTTATACATCGATTTACAAACTGTTCTCACAGATATCCGCTAATAAGGAGCATCAGCAGAGATACATATAACAGCTGGCAGTTATTTATTTACGGAGCTTATGAGATCATATGCTGTGAACCTCTTGAGCAATGATTTGCCATTAAACACATCTAAAGCAGGACAAAATTGAAAGTGGAGTCACTAAATCTAGTAAACTCATCATTCTACAACTAACTCCAGCAAAATATCTATGCAAGATTCTCTAAGATTGATCCTACTTAAGTGAGTACCTTTTGCTACGCAATCCGAGCCGTTGGGATTTCTGGCTGCTCATAACTGTGCAGGCCCTCAGCGCTTCCTCCCCCATGCTGGGGGTTATCGGCACAATGCCCATTGGACTCCTCTGAGTGTTTGGTTAAACATGGAGGAAGACAGCCATATGCTAATACTTGCTCTGCTGGCTAATTTTGAAAACCACATGAATGAATGCTTTGGCCAGCTCAGGCTCATGGCGGGAACACAGTATATAGAGAGAGATGAAGGTATGACTGATATAACCGGGGAGAAGGGCCTCAATATACAGCACAACACCAATCCGTTGAGTATACTAAGCTCCAACATGGGAACAGATACCCTACAAAACTTGTCTAGTGAGAATATCGTGAGGAAGATAAACAACACCCAGGTTCTTCAGGAGCTCCATGTCAAAGATTACACATCCCACTTGGTTTCCTCCAAAATTGTGAGTAAAAATAATAAGCACCTACCCATAGTCGAAGCCTGGGCAGATGCGGCCGGTCTCTTGGGTGAAGACAGGGATATACAATGAGACCAAAACTCAAACATGCCAAATATATTGACACGGAGGGTGTCAGGGCATTTTGGACGTTTTGCTGGATCTCTTGAAGTTGGGATTTCCGCAACCTTCTATACACCAACTTTATAACTAGAACTCGGTCTCTATGTAGACCAGATCTTAGTCAAAAGCCTTATATGCAGCTGAGTGCCACAGAATCCATATCATTTTATTCTGTTACACTCCCCTAAGGAATAGGCTGATCGTGGGGATTTATGTGCCTTTTGACCCACAGTTGGACATCAACCCTTAACATCTTTATTTTTCATTACTCCTGCAGAGACATTTTGGCAGACCTTATGCCACACTTTAAAAGTTAGCTGTTATTATTTAATGCAGCCTTTGGGTGGATTTATCCCCGGTATAAACGTTGAATATTCTAGATGAGTTGCACCCTCTTCAGCCTACTGACCTCATGCCTTTATCTACCTGTACAACATTAACTTCCTTGATCCAATGGGGGCATAGTCTGCCAGTAGGGTTAATTTTGTAGAATGTTAAAAAATCTATTATCTAGTTAATACCTCTTTCTTGGAGATACATTGTCTATTTCTAAGTACCCAATTTATGTGCATATCACTTGGTAAGTGAGGGTTTTGGCATAATAACTGTTGGATTTTTGTTTTTATTATAGAGAGTCCAATACTAATGTCTTCATGTCCAACTATGCTTGGTAATATCAGTATGGTTTTACATTTCAATATCATGTGGCCACAGGGCATGTAGTTAGAGTAGTTTAGGTCTTTAACCTACTACTCAGGATCAAAATAAGGTTGAACTTGTGTTCTGTTGATTAGGTCTTACCATATATGTTAAGTGAGACGTTCATCTAGCTGATACATATAGTATATTGGAACAAGGATTATAAGTAACCTCTACTAAGTTCATATATAAATCTATGCTCACTTCTATAGAACTTATTACTATCACAAAGGTCTGGAAGTATATGACTGGACCCTAAAATATTCCATGACACATATATATTAAAATAGGCTCATGCACAGCCCATGTATTATACAACAGCCAGCTAGTACTATACTGATCCCTATAATATCATTGGCGCAAATTACCAATGCCATGAAGAAAATTACCATAACTCTTTTTTCACAACTCTCTAACATCGCACTGTCCTGTGTTACTAGAAATTCTTACCCTCTAGAATACAACCAAATAACATCATAATGATATTTATAGTTGAAGTGTAAGTTCTCTAAACAATTAGGTACATTTCCGTACCTTCACATAGCTGATTGGTAACAGATGCTTATTCTGTATTTCCTCCATTTCCCCCTGTCATTCTATCAGAGGTTCAAGTTATGTCAATTATCCCTTATCCTATTCGAGCGGCTTTTGTCCGCTATACCCCCTTACCCATTACTATGCCCTGTGACTCAGCTCACAATATATCTATTATAAAGTTTTTGTTAATCTATATATATTTTTCACTTGACCCTATAAAGACACTATGGGGGGTAGTTATCAAGCCGTCAACCTCAAATACGCTGGAATTCCGCAGCGTATTTGTGGCGAGGCTGATTCGCCTTAGTTATCAAAGGCTACAGACCGGCAAAAATAGAATTTTGTGACGTAAACATCGATCCGCCGGACTCCGTCCGACACAGATCGATTCTTACGTCACTCCAGATGTTCCGCACACAAGTACGGCACAATCTGACTACTTTTGCTAGTTATCAAAAAACTAGCAGGTACGCTCGGCACTTTTACGGCCCAGCGTACCTGGTTTTCAAACCGCCACCCTGGAGGCGGCGGATCCCATAGGAATCAATGGAAGTCTGACCACAGCGAAAGTACAAGTTCGCTGCTGCCAGACATCCCATTGATTTCTATGGGAGCTGTCTACACCTAACACCCTAACATGTACCCCGAGTCTAAACACCCCTAATCTGTCCCCCCTACACTGCCATAACTAAATAAAGTTATTACCCCTAAACCGCCGCTCCCGGAGCCCCCCGCAAGCTACTCTATACCTATTAACCCCTAAACCACAGCTCCCTGACACTGCCGCAACTATAATAAGTGCATTAACCCCTAAACCGCCGCTCCCTGACCCTGCCGCAACTATAATAAGTGTATTAACCCCTAAACTGCCGCTCCCTGACCCTGCCGCAACCTATATTAAATTTATTAACCCCTATCCTGCCCCCCCTACACCGTCGCCACCTATAATAAATTTATTAACCCCTATCCTGCCCCCCACTACACCGCTGCCACTGTAATAAAATTATTAACCCCTAAACCTAAGTCTAACACTAACCCTAACACCCCCCTAACTTAAATATTAATTAAATAAATCTAAATAATATTTCTATTATTAACTAAGTTAATCCTATTTAAAACTAAATACTTACCTATAAAATAAACCCTAATATAGCTACAATATAAATAATAATTATATTGTAGCTATGTTAGGATTTATTTTTATTTTACAGGCACCTTTCAATTTATTTTAACTAGGTACAATAGCTATTAAATAGTTATTAACTATTTAACAGCTTACCTAGCTAAAATAAAGAGAAATTTACCTGTAAAATAAAAAACTAACCTAAGTTACAATTACACCTAACACTACACTATACTTAAATAAATTATTCCTATTTAAAACTAAATACTTACCTGTAAAATAAACCCTAAGATAGCTACAATATAATTAATAATTACATTGTAGCTATCTTAGGATTTATATTTATTTTACAGGTAACTTTGTATTTATTTTAGCTAGTTAGAATAGTTATTAAATAGTTATTAACTATTTAATAACTACCTAGCTAAAAGAAATACAAAATTACCTGTAAAATAAATCCTAACCTAAGTTACAATTAAACCTAACACTACACTATCATTAAATAAATTAAATAAACTACCTACAAATAACTACAATTAAATACAATTACATAAACTAACTAAAGTACAAAAAATAAAAAAAGCTAAGTTACAAAAAATAAGTTACAAACATTTAAAAAAATATTACAACAATTTTAAGCTACTTACACCTAATCTAAGCCCCCTAATAAAATAACAAACCCCCCCAAAATAAAAAAATGCCCTACCCTATTCTACATTAAAAACGTTCAAAGCTCTTTTACCTTACCAGCCCTTAAAAGGGCCTTTTGTGGGGGCATGCCCCAAAGAGTTCAGCTCTTTTGCCTGTAAAAGAAAAATACAACCCCCCCCAACATTAAAACCCACCACCCACATACCCCTAATCTAACCCAAACCC
Organism: Bombina bombina; assembly: GCF_027579735.1. Classification (NCBI taxonomy): domain Eukaryota; kingdom Metazoa; phylum Chordata; class Amphibia; order Anura; family Bombinatoridae; genus Bombina; species Bombina bombina. The sequence goes on from NC_069505.1 coordinate 68,757,796, forward strand.
CCTTAAAATAACCTAACACTAATCCCCTGAAGATCATCCTACCTTTAGTTGTCTTCACTCAGCCAAGCCACCGATGGAACTGAAGAGGACATCCGGACCGGCAGAAGTGATCATCCAAGGGGCGCTGAAGAAATCTTCCATCCGATGAAGTGATCCTCCAAGCGGCGCTGAAGAAATCTTCCATCCGGGCGATGTCATCTTCCAAGAGGCGCTGAAGAAGTCTTCTATCCAGGCGAGGTCATCTTCGAAGCCGGGTCTTGAATCTTCATCCCGCCGAAGCGGAACATCCTTCTTTCCCGACGGACTACCGACGAATGAAAGCTCCTTTAAGGGACGTCATCCAAGATGGTGTCCCTTCAATTCCGATTGGCTGATAGGATTCTATCAGCCAATCGGAATTAAGGTAGGAAAAATCTGATTGGCTGATGGAATCAGCCAATCAGATTCAAGTTCAATCCCATTGGCTGATCCAATCAGCCAATCAGATTGAGCTCGCATTCTATTGGCTGTTCCGATCAGCCAATAGAATGCGACCTCAATCTGATTGGCTGATTGGATCAGCCAATCGGATTGAACTTGAATCTGATTGGCTGATTCCATCAGCCAATCAGATTTTTCCTACCTTAATTCCGATTGGCTGATAGAATCCTATCAGCCAATCGGAATTGAAGGGACGCCATCTTGGATGACGTCCCTTAAAGGAGCCTTCATTCGTCGGTAGTCCATCGGGAAAGAAGGATGTTCCGCGTCGGCGGGATGAAGATTCAAGACCCGGCTTCGAAAATGACCTCGCCCGGATAGAAGACTTCTTCAGTGCCTCTTGGAAGATGACATCGCCCGGATGGAAGATTTCTTCAGCGCTGCTTGGAGGATCACTTCTGCCGGTCCGGATGTCCTCTTCAGTTCCATCGGTGGCTCGGCTGAGTGAAGACAACTAAAGGTAGGATGATCTTCAGGGGATTAGTGTTAGGTTATTTTAAGGGGGGTTTGGGTTAGATTAGGGTTATGTGGGTGGTAGGTTTTAATGTTGGGGGGGTGGGTTGTATTTTTCTTTTACAGGCAAAAGAGCTGAACTCTTTGGGGCATGCCCCCACAAAAGGCCCTTTTAAGGGCTGGTAAGGTAAAAGAGCTTTGAACTTTTTTAATGTAGAATAGGGTAGGGCATTTTTTTATTTTGGGGGGGTTTGTTATTTTATTAGGGGGCTTAGATTAGGTGTAAGTAGCTTAAAATTGTTGTAATATTTTTTTAAATGTTTGTAACTTATTTTTTGTAACTTAGCTTTTTTTATTTTTTGTACTTTAGTTAGTTTATGTAATTGTATTTAATTGTAGTTATTTGTAGGTAGTTTATTTAATTTATTTAATGATAGTGTAGTGTTAGGTTTAATTGTAACTTAGGTTAGGATTTATTTTACAGGTAATTTTGTATTTCTTTTAGCTAGGTAGTTATTAAATAGTTAAAAACTATTTAATAACTATTCTAAATAGCTAAAATAAATACAAAGTTACCTGTAAAATAAATATAAATCCTAAGATAGCTACAATATAATTATTATTTATATTGTAGCTATATTAGGGTTTATTTTATAGGTAAGTATTTAGTTTTAAATAGGATTAACTTAGTTCATAATAGAAATATTATTTAGATTTATTTAATTAATATTTAAGTTAGGGGGGTGTTAGGGTTAGTGTTAGACTTAGTTTTAGGGGTTAATAATTTTATTACAGTGGCGGCGGTGTAGTGGGGGGCAGGATAGGGGTTAATAAATTTATTATAGGTGGCGACGGTGTAGGGGGGGCAGGATAGGGGTTAATAAATTTAATATAGGTTGCGGCGGGTTCAGGGAGCGGCGGTTTAGGGGTTAAACTATTTATTTATTTGCGGCGAGGTGCGGGATCTGCAGGATAGGGGTTAATAACTTTATTATAGAGGGCGACGGTATAGGGGGGGCAGGATAGGGGTTACTAGGTAGAATGTAGGTGGCAGCAGTGTCCGGGAGTGGCGGTTTAGGGGTTAATACATTTATCAGAGTTGTGGCAGGGTCTAGGAGCGGCGGTTTAGGGGTTAATACATTTATCAGAGTTGCGGCAGGGTCTAGGAGTGGCGGTTTAGGGGTTAGTAACTTTATTTAGTTGCGGGGGGCTCCGGGGGCGCCGGTATAGGGGGTAGAACAGTGTAGTTTAGTGTGGTTGCTTAGTGACAGGCTAGCAAGAAAGCTGTTAAACAGCCGAAGAGCAGCGAGATCGGATGAGTGATAACTCTCACAGTCCGCTGCTCATCGCCCCGCAGCTTTTTGACAGCTTTATTTGATAACTTAGGCGTATTTTTTCAGGTCCGCGGCGGCGAAGGTAGGTGAGCTTAGGCGGGCGTATTGGGCCGGCGAAGGCAGGAAAGTTGACACGTTGATAACTACCCCCTATGTGTTACTACTAATTATAATCAATGTACTCATCCATCTGGTCCATAAGAATCCCGAGTTGCAGTTACCACAATATAATTTACTCTATTACTCCATATTATCTATTGGTTTATGTAGATGTGTTATGTTAAATGTTATCTCTGTCATCATGCCCAAGAGTGGCCCCATTTCATTTTAGTTTATTCTAGTACACCTCCAGCAAATTAAGATATATTGCATAGGCTTGAGAGTGGCCTATACACTATTTGGGAGGTCGATAAAATTTATATATCAGTCTAGTCTACCTCCATTGTTACTAGTCATTGTATATAGGTCCAAAAGTGGGCCATCAATATTATGGGAGGTGTCTATGGATATATAAAAGGAGGTTTCAGTTATAAATGCCTATCATTCCTTGGTCTATTTGTTATTGTAGGTACAAGTTTTTACTGTTGTACCGATATTGCTATACTTTGTGACTATATTCTCACTAAATATTGGTAATTGAACTGTATATGTTTTCATTATGGTACAATTATTGTTTCTTTACCTGTTTATATTGAATTGTGGCAAAATATAATTGCAATGTAATTTTTGCTAAAAACAAACTCAATAAAAGACATAAATAATAAAAAAGGTCATATTAATCTTTGTTTGTAATAGGAGCCTCTTCTATTTATTATAAGGGACATTTTACTCAAAATGTAAAAGCCTTGCATGGCACTTTCATTGCCTGCTTGGATTGTAATTTAACTCTGAAAAATGTGGTGTTCCCCCACTACCAGAAAGTTTGAAAGCATTCAGTGGAATGCAAAAACCCTGACCATTCTACATGCTACTCATTTATTGGCTGACATGCGAAAAAGCTAGTTTGACCATTCTACATGCTACTCTTTTATTGGCTGAAATGTGGAAAAGCTAGTTTGACCATTCTACATGCTACTCTTTTATTGGCTGACATGTGGAAAAGCTAGTTTGATCATTCTACATGCTACTCATTTATTGGCTGACATGTGGAAAAGCTAGTTTGACCATTCTACATGCTACTCTTTTATTGGCTGACATGCGGAAAAGCTAGTTTGACCATTCTACATGCTACTCTTTTATTGGCTGACATGCGGAAAAGCTAATTTGACCATTATACATGCTACTCTTTTATTGGCTGACATGCGGAAAAGCTAGTTTGACCATTCTACATGCTACTCTTTTATTGGCTGACATGGAAAAGCTAGTTTGACCATTCTACATGCTACTCTTTTATTGGCTGACGTGGAAAAGCTAGTTTGACCATTCTACGTGCTACTCTTTTATTGGCTGACGTGGAAAAACTAGTTTGACCATTCTACCTGCTACTCTTTTTTTGGCTGACATGTGGAAAAGCTAATTTCGCCACAACAATGGAAGTTATATGAAACAAAACTCATTAGGCTTTTCAATGGGTAGGTATTGGGCCTGCAAAACAAAGCATCGCCTAGATTATGAGCATTGAGGGGTCCCAACGCTGCTTTTTAACGCCCGCTGGTATTACAAGTCAGGCAGGTACAGGTGTACCGCTCACTTTTTTTCCGTGATTTTAGCATACCGCAAATCCCCTTACGTCAATTGCATATCCTATCTTTTTAATGGGACTTGCATAACGCCGGTATTACGATCGCTGGAAAAAGTGAGCGGTAGACCCTCTCCTGTCCAGACTCCTACCGCATTTAAAAGTCAGTAGTTAAAAGTTTTATGGGCTAACGATGTAACATAAAACTCTTAACTAAAGTGCTAAAAAGTACACTTACACCCATAAACTACCTATTAACCCCTAAACCGAGGCCCCCCCCCACATCGGAAACACAACTAAAATGTTTAACCTCTAATCTGCCGACCGGACATCACCGCCACTTAATAAATTTATTAACCCCTAAACTGCCGCACTCCCGCCTCGCAAACACTAGTTAAATTTTAATAACCCCTAATCTGCTCTCCCTAACATCGCCGACACCTACCTACATTTATTAACCCCTAATCTGCCGCCCCCAACGTCGCCGCTACTATATTAAATTTATGAACCCCTAAACCTAAGTCTAACCCTAAGTCTAACCCCCCCCTAACTTAAATATAATTTAAATAACACAAAATAAAATTACTACTATTAAATAAATGAATCCTATTTAAAACTAAATACTTACCGATAAAATAAACCCTAAGTTAGCTACAATATAACTAATAGTTACATTGCAGCTAGTTTAGGACTTATTTTTATTTTACAGGCAACTTTGTATTTATTTTAACTAGGTAGAATAGTTATTAAATAGTTATTAACTATTTAATAACTTCCTAGTTAAAATAAGTACAAATGTACCTGTAAAATAAATCCTAACAATTAAATTAAATAAACTAAAGTACAAAAAAAATACAAACACTAAATTACAGAAAATAAAAAAAGATTTACAATTTTTTAAACTAATTACACTTAATCTTATCCCCCTAATAAAATAAAAAAGCCCCCCAAAATAATAAAATTCCCTACCCTATACTAAACTACAAATAGCCCTTAAAAGGGCCTTTTGCGGGACATTGCCCCAAAGTAATCAGCTCTTTTACCTGTAGAAAAAAATACAATACCCCAACATTAAACCCACCACCCACACACCCAACCCTACTCTAAAACCCACCCAATACCCCCTTAAAAAACCTAACACTACCCCCTTGAAGATCACCCTACCTTGAGCCGTCTTATCCCAGCCGGGCACAAGTGGACGTCCAGAGGGGCAGAAGTCTTCATCCGATCTGGCTACAAGAGGAGATCCAAACCGGCAGAAGACTTCATCCAGGCGGCATCTTCTATCTTCTTCCATCCGGAGCAGAGCGGGTCCATCTTGAAGATATCAGACGCGGAGCATCCTCTTCCATCCGACAGCGACTGAAGAATGAAGGTTCCTTTAAGTGACGTCATCCAAGATGGCGTCCCTTCAATTCCGATTGGCTGATAGGATTCAATCAGCCAATAGGATTGAAGTTCAATCCTATTGGCTGATCCAATCAGCCAATAGGATTGAGCTTGCATTCTATTGGCTGATTGGAACAGCCAATAGAATGCGAGATCAATCCTTTTAGCTGATTGCATCAGCCAATAGGATTTTTCCTACCTTAATTCCAATTAGCTGATAGGATTCTATCAGCCAATTGGAATTGAAGGGACGCCATCTTGGATGACGTCACTTAAAGGAACCTTCATTCTTCAGTCACCATCGGATGGAAGAGGATGCTCAGCGTCGGATGTCTTCAAGATGGACCCGCTCCACTCCGGATGGAAGAAGATAGAAGATGCAGTCTGGATGAAGACTTCTGCCTGTCTGGATGTCCTCTTCTGGCCAGATCGGATGAAGACTTCTGCCGGTCTGGAGGTTCCCTTGTGCCCGGCTGGGTGAAGACGGCTCAAGGTAGGGTGATCTTCAAGGGGGCAGTGTTAGGTTTTATTAAGGGGGGATTGGGTGGGTTTTAGAGTAGGGTTGGAGGTGTGGGTGGTGGGTTGTAATGTTGGGGGTATTGTAATTTTTTTTACAGGTAAAAGAGCTGATTACTTTGGGGCAATGCCCCGCAAAAGGCCCTTTTAAGGGCTATTTGTAATTTAGTGTAGGGTAGGGAATTTTATTATTTTGGGGGCTTTTTTATTTTATTAGGGGGATTAGATTAGGTGTAATTAGTTTTAAAATTTTTATTTTCTGTAATTTAGTGGGGGGGGTTTGTACTTTAGTTTATTTAATTTAATTGTATTTAATTGTAGTTAATTGTAGGTAATTTATGTAATTGATTTAATGATAGTGTAGTGTTAGGTCTAATTGTAATTTAGGTTAGGATTTATTTTACAGGTAAATTTGTACTTATTTTAACTAGGAAGTTATTAAATAGTTATTAACTATTTAATAACTATTCTACCTAGTTAAAATAAATACAAAGTTGCCTGTAAAATAAATATAAATCCTAAGCTAGCTACAATGTAACTATTAGTTATATTGTAGCTAGCTTAGGGTTTATTTTACAGGTAAGTATTTAGTTTTAAATACGAATAATTTAATTAATTATAGTAAATTTATTTAGATGTATATAAATTATATTTAAGTTAGGGGGTGTTAGGGTTAGACTTAGATTTAGGGGTTAATAAATTTATTATAGTGGTGGCGACATTGGCAGCGGCAGATTAGGGGTTAACAAATTTAATATAGTTGTGGCGACGTGGGGGGGCAGATTAGGGGTTAATAAATATAATGTAGGGTTCAGCGATGTTGGGGGCAGTAGATTAGGGGGTCATAGGGTTAATGTAGGTGGCGGCGGTGTCCGGAGCGGCAGATTAGGGGTTAATAATATAATGTAGGTGGCGATAATGTCGGGGGCGGCAGATTAGGGGTTAATAAGTGTAAGATTAGGGGTGTTTAGATTTGGGGTTCATGTTAGGGTGTTAGGTGCAGACATAACTTTTATTTCCCCATAGGAAACAATTGGGCTGCGTTAGGAGCTGAACGTTGCTTTTTTGCATGTGTTAGGTTTTTTTCAGCCAGCTCAGCCCCATTTTTTCCTATGGGGAAATCATGCACAAGTACGTTTTGCCAGCTTACCGCTACCGTAAGCAGCGCTGGTATTACAGTGAGAGCTAAATTTTGCTCAACGCTCACTTTTCTGAGGCTGACACCGGCTTGAAGGAAACCTGTAATACCAGCGTTGTCTTAAGTGAGGGGTAAGAAAAAAAGGCTCGTTAGCACTGCACAGCCTTACCGACAAAAACTCGTAATCTAGCCGCATGTTTTTTTTTAAGAAAAATGTGTGAATTTTAGATAAACCACCTACCATCTAGATCTAGTGCATAAATTGGGTAAAGTTTATTTGTAAAGGACCAAACAGTAAATATTTTAGGCTTTGTGGGTCAAGAGGCCAAATTGGGGATTATAGAAACAAAACAAATTTCCACAACTGTTTACTGAGAGAATAAATAAATAGATAAATGTGCCAATTGCAAATTACGGTTGCAGCCTCATTTTCATTTATTTATTTATTTTGTGAAGAAATTTTAATGTGATGAGATTAATTTTTCTGACCTGCATGCTAAGGAGGCAAGTGACTCCACATTTGAAAGAGGGGGGTCTGCCTCGCCCCTTGAGTCACTCTAGTACAAACAGTGATGAGTAGTTACCTTCCACATCAGTTTAATCAGCTCTTTAAGTGCTGTTGCAGGTTTTCTTTGTTTTAATGACGAACACGTGCATCTTACAGGGGCATGAGACGCCCATCCTTCAAATGACGGGGTTTTGTCCTTTGATATGGGCTTTCAAATCCCTCCACCCAGCCCCAGACAGGAGGTTCCTGGTTGCTTCTGACTTCAACATGGTCCATGGGGTGACATCACAGGGTGTCCTACCTTCATCAGGTAATCAGGAAGAAAATTGCAGATTATTTTCTCATCTGGAGCACAGGGGTCCCCAGATTCCTGATATCGGAAGGGGCGCATCTCAGTAGGACATCACTTTGTCTTCCTCTGCACTCAAGGGGTTAAAACAGCAATATATATGATTAATTAAGAATCCATGGTGAAATTAGACTCTACAATGCAGCAAACCACATTAACAGACAAACAGTGATACAGTACTACACCAATTAAATAACGAGCAATGATTATGTTGAGTTACTTTGATTATGCAATGCAAAAGAAGCAGATAAAAAACATACTATAAAATATAGGACAAACAAAATATTTATAAAAACAATATGACACTGATCTTTGGTTCTCAAATTAGAATTTATGATAAAACAGGTGTGTCACATCTATTATAACAAATGCAAACTGGTGAGTTTGTGCATATTGTAAGGGCTCAACATATCCAGGAGCCAGGGAGCCACTGTCTCCAAGAATTTTACCCCTGGCTCCTAACTTTTTGGGATATTTTCCATATATATATATATATATATATATAGAAATACCACTGTCTTGCTCCTAAAAGTGTTTCTGGCTCCTAAATTTTAAACAGATTTGTCGGCCACTAGATGCCCAGAATAGAAAAAACACATGTGGATTACATATTGTCTCTGACATGTTGGATCCAAACTCTTTGCTGCGCTATGCTCACAGACCAAAACCAGTATAAAATGTTCTCAGGTGTTGGTTAAAGCCTACCAATGGAATTATAGAAATACATGTATGGATTTCTCATAATGCACAAGATTCTTAGAATTGTTAATACTACTTTTACTATCTACAAAAAGAAACATACTCTTTATCCTAAACATGAATATGACATTGGGCTTCCCTTATGATGTTGCTGAAGGGAGTTGTTATAAAGAGGAGATTGTGTTCAAAATTCACTAGTCATTGCTTCACCTGTATCTTCTACTGATTCATAGAGATGCATAACTATATTCTCCTTTTGTTACATGAATCAGTATAACTGTCACAGTTGTTAAAGTAAGAAATGATATCTGTGAATCTCAACTGCAGATCTAGCAAATATAAAGCTAAGTGAATTGGCAGATAATTTACTTTTTGGTGGTGGTAGTGTAGCTCTTAGAAATTTGGTAACAAAATATCAGATAAATCAAGGTATTATTTCAGCACACACATTAAATAAATCTTTGTTCAATGTGTGTGAAGTATGAGCTGTTTATTTGTCCCTGCTTGCATGTGAAACACACAGAAATGTTAGAATTTAACTTCATGTGTTTACATAGAAGACTGGGGTACTGTTAACAGTGTAAAAAGTAAAGAAGGTTCCTTAGAGTCAGCCCACATAAATCTGCCTGTTTGTAGAGAGAATCTATGTAGGAGATAAAGATTCTGTGTCTCAATATGAGAGCAGGAGAGTATGGGGTGCAGCTGATGATGTCAGACTCAGTGAGAGGTCTGAGCAGTTCAGGAAGCCAGAGGAACTGTGCTGCAAGAGAAAGTGCTGAAAACTGTAAGCTGTAGGATCAAATTACACAGGAAGCTTTAGAAATTACCAAGCACTTAGGAACTAGCAGATGAGCCTTATATAGGGAAACAGCTAGAAATTAAAGGTATATACCCACAGTATGAGATCAGGAGTGGTAAGTTGTTACAGAACTCCCCCCGTAAGGAACCACTCTGATGTTCAAGGTTTAAGTCTATCAGGGTGTCTCCTGTGGAAAATAGAAACCAGACGAGGAGCAGATATATTCCCGGAGGGCTTCCATGAGTCTTCATCTGGTCCGTAACTGGTCCATCGAATTAGGTATTGCAATTGACCTTGAAATCTCCTGGAGTCCAGGATGGACTTGACTTCAAATTCCTGATCTGGATTAACTGATGGAAGGGTAGAATGAGTAGAGGACCTAACAGGGGGATAAGGCTTAAGTAAAGAGGTATGGAAAGTAGGGTGTACCGCCGGAGGTAATTGAAGGGTTACTGTGTTATCATTGAAAATTTTAAGGATTTGGAAAGGTCCAATGAAACTTTTTCTAAACTTTTTTGAGGACTCGTGCAGCTTTAGACCTTATCTCCTATTTTGTATGAAGGGGGTTTTCTCCTTTTGATGTTAGTAATACTTTTGTCTCTCAGATTTTATGTTATCTTTAAGAACTTCAAAGTTCTGAACCAATGTGTTAGTTAAATAGTTCAGGAGTGGATTTGAGATCTTACAATCAGGAAGGAAATGGAAGTATGGGTGGTAAGCATAATTAACGAAGAAAGGTGTGTGTTTAGTGGTAGAACTAACTGTATTATTGTAGTCAAATTCTGCTGTGTGGAGTAGTGATGTCCAGTTATCTTGTTGAGAGTTGCAGTAACAGTGGATGTACTGTTATATGCCTTGTTGGTGCGTTCTGTCTGGCCATTTGTTTGTGGGTGGTAGGCCATACTGAGCTGTTGTTGAATGTCTAGAATGTGGCACAACTCTCTTCAAAATCATGACGTCAATTGAGACCCACGATCAGAAGTGATGGTTTTAGGTAACCCATGCAGTTTGACATTATTTAAGAGGAGATGTGCTGTTTGTGAGGAAGTGGGAAGAGAGTTGTATGGAATAAAATGAGTCATTTTGGTCAGACGATCTACTACAACAAGGATGACAGTGTTTCCATCAGATTTAGGTAAATCCACTATGAAATCAAGGGATATGTCACACCGTGGTCTCTTAGGTATTGGCAATGATAAAAGAAGACCGTATGGAGAACGCTTGTTGGTTTTTGTGGTCAAGCATGTAACACATGATTGGACATATGACTTGGTATCTTTGTAAATGGTGGGCCACCAAAAGTTGTTCTTGAGTCATGCACAGATTTTAGTATCAAAGTTTAGGATACAAAGGGTGTGGATGGCGCCTCAGAGCTGACTGTGTGTTGTAGACCTTGTTAGGTCCCAGTATACTATATTCGCTAATTGGTTTTACCACCTCAGATAGTTGGTAGTATCAACACACATAAACAAACCTCAGAATATTGGTTTTTATATACAAAATGGATTTTAATAATAAAAATAAAAAATATTTAAAACATATATAATATAAATTCCTAAATAGAACTTGTCATAACCATTTTAATACATTTATAATAATGACACCGGTGTCTTCACAATAGTACAATAAATGTTAAAAATTGATTCTCATTTCAAAAAGTAAAATGCATCTGCATAAAATCAAAAATTCATAAAAGCAAAACCGCTTCAGTTTGTGCAATTAGACGCACGTTGAAAGAATTGGTTATCCTATTGATAAAGACTTTGAGCAGCTGAAACGCGTAGACATTCTACAACATGGCTCCTGAACATTTGGAAGCATAACAAAAGTGAAAATAGTCCCATAACCAATTATTTCAATGTGCGTCTAATTGCACAAACTGAAGCGGTAGGAGTTTGAAGAGAAACAACAGTAAAACGATTTGAATAAAGTTCGCGCACTTCACCACCCGACGTTGATTGGACTAAATTTCCCGGTAACATCTATTGTCTAAGGGAATCATTCAGGGGAGGACGCCAAAGAAATAGTGAGTAAAACAACTGCCTGTTTAGCACTGCTAAAATATCTATTCAGGCAAACATTGAAACATTGTTGCTATTGTGAATGCACAAATAACTTTATATTGTTTGTATTCCATCCACTGCTTTTGGATATCGTGTGCACGCAAATATTGCTGCTATTTTAAAGATATATAAACCCAAGTGTAAATTCGCCCTTAGAGAAAGGGGAACTCATTGAGGCTTCGACTACACTCAAAGAAAATATTGTACATTATACACAGTGATATACTATTAGTCATCTCATCGTCTTGTATTTATTAAACCGCACAAGCTATTGACATTATAGAAATATTAACCAGCTGTTAATACTAGCCACTATAATTGTTAAGAAAATTCTGTTTTTACAAGTATCAAGTCTGTTTTGCTTTTATGAATTTTTGATTTTATGCAGATGCATTTTACTTTATGAAATGAGAATCAATTTTTAACATTTATTGTACTATTGTGAAGACACCGTTGTCATTATTATAAATGTATTAAGATGGTTATGACAAGTTCTATTTAGGAATTTATATTATATATGTTCCAAATATTTTTTTATTTTTTATTATTAAACTCCATTTTGTATATAAACACTAATATTCTGAGGTTTGTTTATGTGTGGTGATACCACCAACTATCTGAGGTGGTAAAACCAATTAGCGAATATAGTATACTTGGTCCTAACGAGGTCTACAACACACAGTCAGCTCTGAGGCGCCATCCACACCCTTTGTATCCTAAACTTTGACCCTGTGTTTGCACCTGTGAGAAGTGCATCAGGTGAGTTGGCTAGCACTGTGCTCTTTTAGGTCAGTGTACATCACCCTCTTCCACAGATTTTAGGAGGTCCTGTCGCATAACAGGGGGAATGTAAAGTTGTTTTCCAAAATAATAAAATCCAGCACTATTCTTACATAGTATGGACAATGGTTTTCTTATGTCTTTTTCCAGACAAGTCTTACGTGTTTTGACAGAATTGATAAAAAGACCTATGACTTGTTCAGGGGTAACGATGGACTTCTAATTTTGGATGTAAACTGGTCATTGGTACTTGCAGGAGAGGGCATCATCCTTCCCATTTTACTGCCAGGTCTGTATGTGATCATTAAATTAAATCTAGTGAAGAACAAACTCCAACGAGCTTGATGGGATGATAATGGTCTTGTTGTTTTGAGATACTGTAGATTCTGGTGGTCAGAGTAAATGAGGATTGGGATAGTAGTTCCCTCAAGAAGATGTCTCCATTGTTCCAGGGCAGATTTTATTGCCAGCAACTCCTTCTCTATGATGGGATAAATTAACTTCTTCTGAGTTTATAACCCTTGAATAGAATGCTACTGTGTGGATGGGGTGTTGAAGTGATTACCTTTGAAAGAGAACTGCTCCCATGGCATAGTCCGATGCATCTACTTCCAAGATAAATTGCAGGGTAGGATCTAGGAAATGGAGAATTGGAGCGTGGCAAAATGTGTTTTTAAGTTTTCAAAGGCTGTGTTGGCAGCACAGGTCCATCTGAAAATATAGTTTTCCTTTTTGGTTAGGTAAGTAATAGGTTTAGTGAGTGCAGCAAAGTTTTTTTATGAACTTTCTGAATAAATTAGAGAACCCCATGAACTGTTGAACATCTTTCTTATTTTTTTGGGTTTTCCAGTCAGTTGCCTAGATTTAGAGTTTTGTCGGTAACGACCCGCGTAGCTAACGCATGCTTTTTTCCCTCCGCACATTTTAAATACCACTGGTATTTAGAGTTCACATAATGGCTGCATTAGGCTCCAAAAAGGGAGCGTAGAGCATAATTTACCGCCACTGCAACTCTCAATACCAGCGGTGCTTACGGACGCGCCCAGCTTCAAAAACGTGCTCGTGCACGATTCCCCCATAGAAAACAATGGGGCAGTTTGAGCTGAAAAAAAAAACCTAACACCTGCAAAAAAGCAGCGTTAAGCTCCTAACGCAGCCCCATTGTTTCCTATGGGGAAACACTTCCTAAGTCTGCACCTAACACTCTAACATGTACCCCGAGTCTAAACACCCCTAGCATTACACTTATTAACCCCTAATCTGCCGCCCCCGCTATTGCTGACACCTGCATATTTTTTTAAACCCCTAATCTGCCACTCCGTACACCGCCGCAACCTACATTATACCTATGTACCCCTAATCTGCTGCCCCTAACACCGCCGACCCCTATATTATATTTATTCACCCCTAATCTGCCGCCCCCAACGTCGCCTCCACCTACCTACAATAATTAACCCCTAATCTGCCGACCGGACCTCACCGCTACTATAATAAATGTATTAACCCCTAAAGCTAAGTCTAACCCTAACACTAACACCCCCTTAACTTAAATATAATTTAAATCTAACGAAAATAAATGAACTCTTATTAAATAAATTATTCCTATTTAAAGCTAAATACTTACCTGTAAAATAAATACTAACCTAAGTTACAATTAAACCTAACACTACACTATCAATAAATACATTAAATAAAATACCTACAATTACCTACAATTAAACCTAACACTACACTATCAATAAATTAATTAAATACAATACCTACAAATAAATACAATGAAATAAACTAACTAAAGTACAAAAAATAAAAAAGAACTAAGTTACAAAAAATAAAAAAATATTTACAAACATTAGAAAAATATTACAACAATTTAAAAATAAATACACCTACTCTAAGCCTCCTAATAAAATAACAAAGACCCCCAAAATAAAAAAATGCCCTACCCTATTCTAAAATTAAAATAGAAAAGCTCTTTTACCTTACCAAACCTGAAACGGGCCCTTTGCGGGGCATGTCCCAAAGAATTCAGCTCTTCTGCCTGTAAAAAAAAACAACATACAATACCCCCCCCCAACATTACAACCCACCACCCACATACCCCTAATCTAACCCAAACCCCCCTTAAATAAACCTAACACTAAGCCCCTGAAGATCTCCCTACCTTGTCTTCACCACACCGGGTTCACCGATCGGTCCAGAAGAGCCTCCGATGTCTTGATCCAAGCCCAAGCGGGGGGCTGAAGATGTCCATGATCCGGCTGAAGTCTTCATCCAAGCGGGAGCTGAAGCGGTCCATGATCCGACTGAAGTCTTCATCCAAGCGGGAGCTGAAGAGGTCCATGATCCGACTGACGTCTTCATCCAAGCGGGAGCTGAAGAGGTCCATGATCCGGCTGAAGTCTTCTATCAAGCGGCATCTTCAATCTTCTTTCTTCTGGATCCATGTTCATCCTGCCGACGCGGAACATCCATCTTCACTGACGACTTCCCGATGAATGACGGTTCCTTTAAGGGACGTCATCCAAGATGGCGTCCCTCGAATTCCGATTGGCTGATAGGATTCTATCAGCCAATCGGAATTAAGGTAGGAAAATTCTGATTGGCTGATGGAATCAGCCAATCAGACTGAAGTTCAATCCCATTGGCTGATCCAATCAGCCAATCAGATTGAGCTCGCATTCTATTGGCTGTTCCGATCAGCCAATAGAATGCGAGCTCAATCTGATTGGCTGATCGGATCAGCCAATCGGATTGAACTTCAATCTGATTGGCTGATTCCATCAGCCAATCAGAATTTTCCTACCTTAATTCCGATTGGCTGATAGAATCCTATCAGCCAATCGGAATTCGAGGGACGCCATCTTGGATGACGTCCCTTAAAGGAACCGTCATTCGTCGGGAAGTCGTCGGTGAAGATGGATGTTCCGCGTCGGCGGGATGAACATGGATCCGGAAAAAAGAAGATTGAAGATGCCGCTTGATAGAAGACTTCCGCCGGATCATGGACCTCTTCAGCTCCCGCTTGGATGAAGACTTAAGTCGGATCATGGACCTCTTCAGCTCCCGCTTGGATGAAGACTTCAGCTGGATTATGGACATCTTCAGCCCCCCGCTTGGGCTTGGATCAAGACATCCGAGGCTCTTCTTTACCGATCGGTGAACCCAGTGTGGTGAAGACAAGGTAGGGAGATCTTCAGGGGCTTAGTGTTAGGTTTATTTAAGGGGGGGTTGGGTTTGATTAGGGGTATGTGGGTGGTGGGTTGTAATGTTGGGGGGGTATTGTATGGTTTTTGTTTACAGGCAAAAGAGCTGAATTCTTTGGGGCATGCCCCGCAAAGGGCCCTTTTCAGGGCTGGTAAGGTAAAAGAGCTTTTCTATTTTAATTTTAGAATAGGGTAGGGCATTTTTTTTATTTTGGGGGTCTTTGTTATTTTATTAGGGGGCTTAGAGTAGGTGTAATTAGTTTAAAATTGTTGTAATATTTTTCTAATACTTGTAAATATTTTTTTATTTTTTGTAACTTAGTTCTTTTTTATTTTTTGTACTTTAGTTAGTTTATTTCATTGTATTTATTTGTAGGTATTGTATTTAATTAATTTATTGATAGTGTAGTGTTAGGTTTAATTATAGATAATTGTAGGTAGTTTATTTAATTAATTTATTGATAGTGTAGTGTTAGGTTTAATTGTAACTTAGGTTAGGATTTATTTTACAGGTAATTTTGTAATTATTTTAACTAGGTAACTATTAAATAGTTATGAACTATTTAATAGCTATTGTACCTGGTTAAAATAATTACAAAGTTGCCTGTAAAATAAATATTAATCCTAAAATAGCTACAATATAATTATAATTTATATTGTAGCTATATTAGGGTTTATTTTACAGGTAAGTATTTAGTTTTAAATAGGAATACTTTATTTAATAAGAGTTAATTTATTTCGTTAGATTTAAATTATATTTAACTTAGGGGGGTGTTAGGGTTAGGGTTAGAATTAGCTTTAGGGGTTAAAAAATTTATTAGAGTAGCGGTGAGGTCCGGTCGGCAGATTAGGGGTTAATACTTGAAGTTAGGTGTCGGCGATGTTAGGGAGGGCAGATTAGGGGTTAATACTATTTATTATAGGGTTATTGAGGCGGGAGTGAGGCGGATTAGGGGTTAATACATTTATTATAGTGGCTGTGAGGTCCGGTCGGCAGATTAGGGGTTAATAATTGTAGGTAGGTGGAGGCGACGTTGGGGGCGGCAGATTAGGGGTTAATAAATATAATATAGGGGTCAGCGGTGTTAGGGGCAGCAGATTAGGGGTACATAGGGATAACATAGGTGGCGGCGGTGTGCGGTCGGCAGATTAGGGGTTAAAAAATTGTGGGGGGGGTGTGGGGGGGCCTCGGTTTAGGGGTACATAGGTAGATTATGGGGGTTAGTGTACTTTAGAGCACAGTAGTTAAGAGCTTTATAAACCGGCGTTAGCCCAGAAAGCTCTTAACTCCTGACTTTTTTCTGCGGCTGGAGTTTTGTCGTTAGATTTCTAACGCTCACTTCAGCCACGACTCTAATTACCGGCGTTAGAAAGATCCCATTGAAAAGATAGGATACGCAAATGGCATAGGGGGATCTGCGGTATGGAAAAGTTGCGGCTGGAAAGTGAGCGTTAGACCCTTACCTACACGACTCTAAATACCAGCGGTAGCCCAAAACCAGCGTTAGGAGCCTCTAACGCTGGTTTTGACGGCTAACGCCAAACTCTAAATCTAGCTGAGTGATTGCTTGAATTTTACTGGGTTCCATGCCTATACCAGATGGAGAGATTCTGTATCCTAAGAAATTGATGTTTTCTGTGTTAAATGTAAATTTTCCAATTTAGCGTAGAGATGGTTCTCTCTTAATCATGATATAACTGCCTTAACATGTTTAACATGTTCCTAGGGATCATTTTTGAGTAGATGAGTATATCATCTAAATAGATAACTTAATGAACGTCAAGTAGGTCTCTAAAGATGCTGTTCACAAAGATTTGGAAAGTTGCTGGAGCGTTACAGAGACCGAATGGCGTGACAGTGTACTCGTAGAGTCTGTATCTGGTATGGAACTCTGTCAGTCATTCGTATCCTTCTTGGATTCTAATGAGGTTCTAAGCACCTCTTAGGTCAAGTTTGGTGTAAATCTTGTAACCTTGTAACCGTTGGATCAATTCAGGAATTAGCGGCAAAGGATATCTATCCTTCTACGTGCGTTTGTTTCATTCCCTATAGTCAATTATAGGTCATAGAGTGTTCTCCTTATTTTTTACAATCAACTTGATGAAATAAACTCACCCGGGGAACTCTTAAAAAATCCAAATGCTTTATTTCCAATAATTTAAAATCTTTTGCAGCAGCAAAAAGAAAAATAGAGTATTTTCTTCAAACACTCATATCGACCAACGGTAGCGCCAAGGGGTCAGCTGACGCATTTCGACTAATCACCGTAGTCCAAGCTGTATGACCCACTATACACCCCCCCCCGTTCATTTAAAACAGTTAATCACATTTCATTGGTTGCTCTAAACATGACGCTACAAGTTCAATTCATTGATACATTTCATCAATATAAAAACAATTCTTATGTTCTTTTCTCACAATACAAATTGTTTCAATTTAATTGATAAAAAGTTAAACAATATTAGTGGCTGCCTTATTTGAACTTTGACTACTCATTGCTCCTTGGGATATACAATATCTCATTACTATATGTGGTGAAGCATAATACATAATATGATTTACAAATGCTATGTACACTTTTTCTTCCGTTCCTTTCTTTTGTACTTTTGAATAGTATTAGCTTCCCATATATGATTTAAAATTATGAATTAATTTTTAATTTTGCTTATTTGTTTTTTTCACTTTTTCAATCCCTTCATGACTAATACAAATGCTCTATTTCTTAGCTGGTTATATTCATATCCAACTTGTTTTTTGCCAAATTTTACTCATAGAAGATTTAACACCTAAGCTGGAACTGTCATAACTCTCTTATGTTTCACAATATTACCTACAATACTATACGTCCTTCTACTTTATACCCTGTTTCATGTCTGCGCCGGAATTGTCATAACTCTTTTATATTTCATAATGTTGTCTACATTGTTTTAGTATGCATCTACTTTTCACTTTGCTTTAGTATGCATCTACTTATCACATTTTGGGTGTGTATTATCAATTTATTGCCAAAAGTTAATAACGTCTGATTCCAGATTCAATCCTTTTGAAATTCTGGTGTGTAACTTTATCATCCAGAACACCTCCTGTTTTGATAAGAGGTAGTTTATATCCCCCCCCCCCTCTTTTCGGGGTTCTTACCTTCTGTATAATTGTCCACCCTAGTGTGTTAGGAATTTTATTATGTTTTCTAAGAAAGTGTTCAATTAGAGGTGTAGTCATTTTACCTGCTTTGATGTTAGTTACATGCTCCCTAATACGACTCCTCACCTCCCGAGTAGTTAAACCTGTATATTGGATATTACATGTTTTACAGGTAATGTGATATACACAATTGGTGGCCCTACAATTTAGACATTCTCTATGATTAAACACCTTACCAGTGGCTTCACTTTTGAACTGGTTCCCTGGGATAAGGTACTCACACGCTGTGCAGGTATGATTACTGCATGGGTACACTCCTACACATGTTAACCATGAGCTCATAATTTCTCTACTTTCCTGTAGTTTTGTTGGTGCTACTATATTTCCTATAGTCTTTGCTTTTCTATAGGAGAATTGACACCCCTTCTTTGCTATGTTGGCCAAGCAGTCATCTGCACTCAATATGGACAGGTTTTGTCTTATAATTTCACACACAGCGTGATACTGATCACTGTAATCTGTCACAAAAAATATACCTTGGTCAGAGTTTGAGTTATCTTTTTTTCTTGGTTTATTTTTCAGTAGGGTTTCCCTTTCTACTTTGTCTACCTCTTTCTTTGTGTTTGTCACCATTTGCTTGTTGTACCCTCTCTCTTTAAGTCTTTTTCCTAGATCTTCAGCTTGTTTATTGTATTCTCTTAGGTCAGTACAATTACGCCTTAACCTTACAAATTGACCCTTGGTGATGGCCTTAAAAATGCCCTTAGGGTGGCAACTGTCTGCGTGGAGTACTGTATTCCCTGAGATGGGCTTCCTAAATATAGTACTTGTTATTCCTTCATTCACTGAACCTGTAATTTTAATGTCTAAGTATTCCACACTCTTTTCTTCAAATTGATATGTAAAACTGATGCCCAGACTGTTATTATTTAATTCATTCACAAATTTCTCTGCTGACTCCTTGTTTCCTTCCCAGATTATTATCAGATCGTCTATGAATCTTCTATAAAATTTTATCTGTTGCTTTTGGGCCCCACCACCTCCAAAGATGTGGAACAGCTCCCACCAACCCATGAACAGGTTGGTGTACGAAGGGGCAAATTTTGCCCCCATGGCTGTTCCACATCTCTGGAGGTAGTAGGCTCCCTCAAACAAGAAGTAGTTCTGTGTCAAGAAAGATTTTGTTATCTCCACTATGAAGCTTATGTGGGGACTACTATATTTGCCTGATCTCCTTAGAAAAAATTCAATGGCTTGTAGGCCCTTATCATGTTTTATAGATGTATACAGTGCTTTTATGTCTATGGTTAACCAACCATAGCCCTTTTTCCACTGAAAGTCTTCCAACAGATGTAAAAGATCTTTTGTGTCCCTCGGGTAGCTATATAGTTCTAGTACCATTGGCTGTAGAATTGTGTCGAGCCATTGTGATAGTTTTTCAGTTATAGACCATATACCACTTACTATAGGTCTTCCAGTTATTTCTGTGAGGGATTTGTGCACCTTAGGCAGATGATTAAAGCTTGGAACAATTGGATGTTCCACAATTAAATATTCTGCTGTTGTTTGGTTAAATAAACCAACTTCTATTCCTTCATCTACCAGGTGCCCCAGCTCCCTCACAAATCTATTAGTTGGATTACTGTGTAGTTTCATGTACTGTGTTTGGTCACTTAGTTCAAGTTGTCTAAAGGCTTCCTCAACAAACCACGTCCTATCCATAACCACTATGGATCCACCTTTATCTGCATTCCTAATAGTGATGTCTCTGTTGTTACTTAGCTTATATGTTAGATTTTTCTTAGTTTTATTTGTACTGTTTGACAACTCAGCTCTTTCTCTACTCTCCTCTGAAAAGTCCCTAGAATTGGGCCTCTATCTTGTATGGGGTAAAATTTTGACTTATTTTTAAAGCTTGGTAATGTATTATGCTGTTGTTGAGAGTCTTGTATACATAATGTGTTCTCTGAGAGAAGAGTCTCCAAGGTTACCACATCACATGTTTCTGTGAATGATAATTCATTAACTTGTTGTTCACTTAAAATTTGAGTATCTCTCTCGTTGATCACATTACTTTCACTATTTGCAAAATGTTTCCTTAGAGTAAGGTTTCTAATTAGGCCATTGACATCAATTAGTGTTTGAATTAAATCAAAAGATGTTGAGGGTGAAAAACCCAAACCCAGTGGCAATACTTTATTTTGTTCATATGTAAGTGTATGTTTTGAGAGATTGATTACACTTTTTATTGGTATTTCGTTTGTGCAGGTACTCTCCCCCTGCTCCCTCTGCGTAACTGATATCTCTCTTGTGGGGGGTTGTAATGATTCTGTTTGTTCCATTCCTCTCTGTCTTGTCCCCCTCTCCCTCTGCCTCTTCTGCCTCTTCCTCCCCATCCTCCTCCCCTGGGTCTCCGTTGGGGCATGGGAAAAACCTGTTCTATATCATTTTCTTCTGATATTCTATCTGATAATATAGGGGTATTTTCAACATATTTACTCAATTCATTCGTTCTTTTAAGAATCGAGAGAGTAGGTGGGGCTGAGGCTTTTGGTCTGACAACTTCATAATTCTGATCAAGTCCCTCTATTGGGAACAATATATTCTCTTCCCCCCCAGATGCAGAGTCTTCCCCCCAAGAATCTACTTCACTGTCTGAAAATGTAAAGGGATTGTGTGATGTGTGATTGGGCCTGAGCTAATCTCCAAACCGTCAATCACTCTTACTGAAACAAGGTTTTGTTTTGCAACCAAAGGTATTTTATTAATTTTAACAAAAGATACATCAATGTAATTAGAACATGCTCTTGAATCAATCACTGTGTCAATTGTACCCTTTTTTTGCTTCATAAGACTAGGGCAGTCCTTCACAGTGTGAGTTTTCCCGGCACAATACATACATACATTTTGAAGTCTTCCTCTGTTCTTTTACTCTAGGGAGAGTGGTCCCCTGATAAACCCTATGTCCATGGGCTCATCTGGGGTTCTGATAGCTGACTGAGACCGGTAGTGGGGCACTATCTTATCTTGTTTTTTAGTATGACATTCTTGTGCTGACCTTTCTAAGTGTCTCTCTCTGATACGTCTATCTATGGATATAGTAAGTGTCATAAATCTATCTAAGGAATCAGGAAGCACAACTGCAGCTAACTCATCTTTTATTGAGTCTGATAACCCAAGTCTGAACTAATTTTTAAGTGATATATCATTCCAAAGGGTATCTTTCATCCACCTCTTAAATTTAGCTGCGGAATCTGTTGGCACTCTACAAATAATAATAATAAACATAAATCTGCCTGTTTGTAGAGAGAATCCGTGTATTAGCTGAAGATTCTTTGTCTCAATATGAGAGCAGGAGAGGATGGGCTGCAGATGATGGTGTCAGACTCAGTGAGAGGTCTGTGCAGTTCAGGAAGCCAGAGGAACTGTGCTGCAAGAGAAAGTGCTGAAAACAGGAAGTTTGAGAAATTACCAAGCGCTTAGGAACTGGCAGATGAGGCTTATATAGGGAAACAGCTAGAAATTAAAGGCTTATACCCACAGCATGAGATCAGGAGTGGTAAGTTGTTACAATAGCAAATGCATATAGCGCATGATTGCAGCCATGCATATTAAAGTAACAGAATATGGGGACAGTCAGCGCACATTTTGATCACTGTTAGGACATTAGGTAAATTCTAAATCCAAGAACCAAGTTCTCCACTAGATTTTTCCAATGTGGAGTTTGCTTTTATTCATGTGCTAAACAGAGAATTGGTGATCACTTACCCTGATAAGCTATCAGTCCATATAACATTTTAAAAAATTAGGGAAAAATCTATACTCCAATATAGTTGGTCAGACCTCTAGAGATCCCGAGTAAGGGAACACGTCAGAGATACAAAGGATTTTGTCAAAGAATCTGCTATTGCAAGATATCACAACTTGTTCCATATGACGAATGTCTTTAATATGACAGTTAAAGTGATTGACAAAGTAATCCCACCCCTAAGAGGTGGCGATAAATACAAACTGTTACAAAAACAGGAACTGTACTGGATTTACTAGTTGCGAACCATTACCCCCACAGGGTTAAACCGAGAATGGGATAGGAGTTATTTTATAGATTAGCACTTTAGCTCTGTTCACGACATTATTTGTTCACTTGTATGTAAACTATTATGCTACATTATTTTTTAATTCACTAGTAGCATTATCTTGTGGAACCAATATTTGAAATATACCCTTCATGTATAGAGCCAATGTATCATAGTAATGTTGTCTAAGGAGCCCTTAAAGGGACATGAAACCCAAATCTTTTCTTTCATGATTTAGAAAGAGCATGACATTTTAAACAACTTTCTTATTTACTTCTTTTATGTAATTTGCTTCATTCTCTTGATATACTTTGCTGAAAAGCATATCTAGATAGGCTCAGTAGCTGCTGGTTGGTTGCTACACACAGATGCCTCATGTGATTGGCTCACTCATATGCATTGCTATTTCTTCAACAAAGGATATCTAAAGAATTAAGCAAATTAGATAATAGAAATACATTAGAATGTTGTTTAAAATTGTATTCTCTACTTGAATCATGAAAGAAAATGTTTGGGTTTAGTGTCCCTTTAATGTCCTAAATAAGGTCATGTCCATTGATCAATAAAACAGATTAATAAAATAAAATAGAATAAAATAAAATAAATCAAATAGTATAGGTTGAGGTAAATTCCTCTAAATGCAGATTCATTGATAAATATGGTATCAATTCAAACATTTATTGATATACCTATGAATTATTATTTTCATATTTCATTATTTATTTTTTCTGTAATAGGCTAACATTGCATGTACTGATATAACATACCTAGCTTGAATATGTAATGCATTTTGGATTCAGACTTCATTCATATATATATTTTTTCTTTAATACTAGCGCTTTTTTGTCCCATATTTGTGTCATTTGTTGGGGGTTTAACTAATATATCCTTGTCATGTTCTATCAGAAGTCATTTTGGGTATTGCAGTCCGCCGCCTAAAAGGATGACTGCAGCTTCTTAACTTGTGTTTCCAGCGAGCCGGAAAGATCAGGGGTGGATTGCAGCATCCACTACCCCTTGGTGTATGGTACGGCACACAGGAGAACCGTTTCTCGAATGCCCAGCTGATGTGGAACATAGAACACCATGACATTTTTAGAATTCTGTATAAAGGGTGGCCCACTAACTTGGTTGATTTATCTCTTTATTGTGTCATATGTATTGCAATCACAGAACCCAATAATTGCATAAAGAGATAAACCTCCTATTACGTCTATACGTTCTCTAATGTAATAAACTTTAATATATAAAACACACCACCATGCTTGGTAGAAAGACAGGTCACGGTTTATTAATATAAACTTAATTTAACTAAAACGAATATTGTCACTATTAGTCAACTCTTTAATCAAATAAATAACTGAGCTTGTAGCAAGTTTATCCAAACTGGTGGCGACATCTACTCACTACCTTAACCCCTACTGACAGATGGTCAAGGCCCCTACAGTGCTTGCAGCGAGCTCTTCGGCCTGCAGTTCGTAAGGGAGAGGAACCCCTAGGCTGGCACCTAGTGGACATCACTAAGCTGTCACTCTGCTCTCTCAGTGCCCACTCTTAGGGCCTTGTCCGACCACTAGCTAGGGTATATCACAACCAGTCCAGTAAGGCGACCCCTACTAACGAGTCGTACCACATGCATGTAAAATGTGGAAGACTATATTAAGGGGAGGCCTGGGCTTACAGGGCTAGCCCAACTAAATCTACCCAAGCCGGGAGAAAGCTATTGTCCCTTACTATATCTTCCTTGTTGCTGCCACGTTTCTGCCTCCAGGGCCAGGCAGGGAAAATTCCTGGACACAGGAAGAGGCTGGATCCACTGCAGCAGGACCCTATAAAGGTAAGAAAACGACACCCGCCCCCAAACTTGCAAAAATCTAACAAAACACTTAGAACACTCCAGACTTCAAGTCAGTTATCCCTTAATTTTTCTACAGGCCCACTAGAGGGACTTCCACTGTCTAATTCAGCTATGATTTAATTACAGCTGATTTAAATAATTTAAAACACGTTAGCATTAATTTCTGGCGCAAACTGGTAATAAACAGATCTGAGGATATATCCTGGCAAAAAGGATGAAAAGCTCATCGCCTAAATTTAGAGTTCTGCGTTAGCCATCAAAACCAACGTTAAGGGGTCCTAACGCTGGTTTTGGCCGCCCGCTGGTATTTAGAGTCAGTCAGGAAAGGGTCTAACGCTCACTTTCCAGCCGCGACTTTTCCATACCACAGATCCCCTTATGTCAATTGCGTATCCTATCGTTTCAATGGGATCTTCCTAACGCTGGTATTTAGAGTCTTGGCTGAAGTGAGCGTTAGAACTCTAACGACAAAACTCCAGCCGCAGAAAAAAGTCAGGAGTTAAGAGCTTTATGGGCTAACGCCAGTTCATAAATCTCTTAACTACTGTGCTCTAAAGTACACTAACACCCATAAACTACCTAGGTACCCCTAAACCGAGGTCCCCCCACATCGCCGCCACTCTAATAAAATTTTTTAACCCCTAATCTGCCGACCGCACACCGCCGCAACCTACATTATCCCTATGTACCCCTAATCTGCTGCATCTAACATCGCCGACACCTACATAATATTTATTAACCCCTAATCTGCCCCCCCAATGTCGCCGCTACCTTATCTACACTTATTAACCCCTAATCTGCCACCCTAATATAGCTACAATATGACAAACTATTATATTGTAGCTATTTTAGCATTTATATTTATTTTACAGGCAACTTTGTAATTATTTTAACTAGGTACAATAGCTATTAAATAGTTAATAACTATTTCATAGCTACCTAGTTAAAATAATTACAAAATTACCTGTAAAATAAATCCTAACCTAAGTTACAATTAAACCTAACACTACACTATCAATAAATTAATTAACTAAACTATATACAATTATCTACAATTAAATCAACTAAACTAAATTACATAAAAACCCCCCCCACTAAATCACAAAAAATAAAAAAAACATTACAAGAATTTTAAACTAATTACACCTACTCTAAGCCCCCTAAAAAATAACAAAGCCCCCCAAAATAAAAAAATGCCCTACCCTATTCTAAAATAAAAAGTTAACAGCTCTATTACCTTACCAGCCCTTAAAAGGGCCTTTTGCGGGGCATGCCCCAAAGAAAACAGCTCTTTTGCATTTAAAAAAAAACATACAATACCCCCCCCCAACATTACAACCCACCACCCACATACCCCTAATCTAACCCAAACACCCCTTAAAAAACCTAACACTAAGCCCCTGAAGATCTCCCTACCTTATCTTCACCACACCGGGTATCACCGATCCGTCCAGAAGAGGGTCCAAAGTCTTTATCCTATCCGGCAAGAAGAGGACATCCGGACCGGTAGACATATTCATCCAGGCGGCGTCTTCTATCTTCATCCATCCGGTGCGGAGCGGGACTATCTTTGGGACATGCCCCGCAAAAGGTAAGGTAAAAGAGCTGTTAAATTTTTATTTTAGAATAGGGTAGGGCATTTTTTTATTTTGGGGGACTTTGTTATTTTTTTAGGGGGCTTAGAGTAGGAGTAATTAGTTTAAAAGTCTTGTAATGTTTTTTTATTTTTTGTAATTTAGTGTTTGTTTTTTTTTGTAATTTAGATTAGTTGATTTAATTGTAGATAATTGTAGATAGTTTAGTTAATTAATTTATTGATTTTGTAGTGTTAGGTTTAATTGTAACTTAGGTTAGGATTTATTTTACAGGTTATTTTGTAATTATTTTAACTAGGTAGCTATTAAATAGTTATTAACTATTTAATAGCTATTGTACCTAGTTAAAATAAATACAAAGTTGCCTGTAAAATAAATATAAATGCTAAAATAGCTACAATATAATTATTAGTTATATTGTAGCTATATTAGGGTTTATTTTACAGGTAAGTATTTAGCTTTAAATAGGATTAATTTATTTATTAAGATTTATTTTATTTCGTTAGATTTAAATTATATTTAATTTAGGGGGGTGTTAGTGTTAGACTTAGCTTTAGGGGTTAATACATTTATTATAGTGGCGGCGAGGTGTGGTCGGCAGATTAGGGGATAATAAGTGTAGTTAGGTAGCGGCGACGTTGGGGGGGGGCAGATTAGGGGTTAATAAATATAATATAGGGGTCGGCGGTGTTAGGGGCAGCAGATTAGGGGTTCATAGGGATAATGTAGGTTGCGGCGGTGTACGGAGCGGCAGATTAGGGGTTAATAATAATATGCAGGGGTCAGCGATAGCGGGGGCGGCAGATTAGGGGTTAATAAGTGTAAGGTTAGGGGTGTTTAGACTCGGGGGTTCATGTTAGGGTGTTAGGTGCAGACTTAGAAACTGTTTCCCCATAGGAAACAATGGGGCTGCGTTAGGAGCTGAATGCTGCTTTTTTGCAGGTGTTAGGTTTTTTTTCAGCTCAAACAGCCCCATTGTTTCCTATGGGGATATCGTACACGAGCACGTTTTTGAAGCTGGCCGCGTCCATAAGCACCGCTGGTATTGAGAGTTGCAGTGGCGGTAAATTATGCTCTACGCTCCCTTTTTGGAGCCTAACGCAGCCTTTCAGAGAACTCTAAATACCAGCGTTGCGGGGGAAAAAAACACGCGTAGCTAACGCACCCCTTCTAACGCAAAACTCTAAATCTAGGTGTAAGTTTTTAATTCCGTGTGGCAAACTCTGTGGGTACTAGCTGTTCCCTAATTTGACTCTCAGACTCTGTGGCTTCTTACAAGCCATATAGGTCCAACTTTTAAGGAACATTTCTAAAATAACTAACTAGGGTAGACTAGTATTGCAATAACTGATACTTTATTTGTGAAATATTTCTTGTGTGAATATATTCAGAAGAATAAACAATGCATATAAAACAATAAAATACTGACATCCTGTGTGCGCAAGATTTTAGTACAATTTCATTGTCCCTTCAGACCTCCCGCTAACATAATCATTGCCCAGAGGGACATGGTTCACAAATAGTAAACCTGTCTGCACAGAATCACAACTTGTAGGCAGCATTCACTGGCTGTATTAATCATTGCACAAACGGATGCAAATGCAGACCCGCCCCCTGCTCTTGCACGATTGGCCCAGGGTTAATCACCAAGTCAGATCAGCCCAGGGTAATTTTATCCACCGCTTCTGAGCTCCGGAGAGGGTTAAAGAAGCAGCTGTTTAAACTACTGCTTTATAAATATCAGTTACCGTTGCGAAATAGCACGTCTTCAACTTAAAGGGGTCTCAGAGGTCTCGATTGAAACTGGGCCCACACATCAAGGGGGCCCATCTGGCCCTGCAATTAGTAGTTGTGTATCTATGGGAGATGGGCTTAACCTGCATCATGTCAGGCCCACTCTGTGCCTCCTCTTACTGCAAAACAGGGAGCACAGAATATGGATCTGCCTTTACAAATTAAATGGCAACGTTTCCAAGATGACGGTCACAGTGTTTTTGTACAGAAAAACCTTACCCTTATAGGCACAGAAAGGCTGCGCTAGTGCAAATTCTCTTCCGAAGACTAACCATATGGGATGGTTGACTCAGTCACAGAAAAGCAGCTCCCACTGCTCCTATGTGGCTGCAAGCTCAAACTCTGTTAAGTGTAAGGGGCCCCCGCAGCTGACTTTGCTCCGGGGCCATGTGAGGTCTAGTTACCCTTGAGAGGCACATTTGCCCTTTAATAATAGTGGTCCATAATATACCCAAACCACTTTTTTTCATTTTTTGGAGAAATGGAAAAGGAAAACGAGTGCTAAATTGAAATAATAAATATAGAAAAATGTTATCACAATGCTGCTCTAACCAAAATGCTAAATATTTCTAGGACATCCAGGTTTATAGCTTAATAAATAAAGTTTAAACTGAAATGCACAATTCCCATGTTGAAGATCTTGGTTTGTTTGATTGGAGACTAAGAGCAACGTAACCATTTCAATTTTACCATCATTTTATGTAATCTTCCAGTATCCATATTAATATTCCCATTTCATGATTTTGAACAAAGTATTGTTAAGTAATGGCAAAGAATGTGACACATGGAGATCTCGCACTGAACTGACTACACAGCAGATGCGCAAATACAAACTGTCTCCCAGCAGGCTCTAATTGGCTTCCATTAACTCTGTGTTCTGACATAAATAAAAGAAACGCTTAAAAAAACACAAAATTGTTGTGTAGGCAAAAAAAAAAGCAACTTTTATGGAATGGCAAAACTAGATAACTATGCTCCTGGCTACAGGCTTGTATTCAGTTATTTCCTCTGATAATGAACCCCAGGAGTCCGTTTGTAACTGAAGTGGAACATCTGCTATTTGTGCTGTCAATGGCTCTCCAGAGACTGTCTCCTTCAAGGGGTATTGGGATATATTAATATGATGATTTCTGAATTAAGTTTACATTTTTTCCTTTTATTTTTAAAGAAAAGGCAACTCCTGAAACAGTATAATTTAAATCCTTGTATACCCCACCTTAGCTTGACCAGCCTTAGCTTTTTTACAGCCCTTGTTAAGAAACTTACTCATAAGTGATGCTGCACAACTTGCTTGTTGATCAAGTGATGCTGCACAACTTGCCCATTGATCAAGTGATGCTGCACAACTTGCCCATTGTTCAAGTGATGCTGCACAACTTGCCCATTGATCAAGTGATGCTGCACAACTTGCTTGTTGATCAAGTGATGCTGCACAACTTGCCCATTGTTCAAGTGATGCTGCACAACTTGCCCGTTGATCAAGTGATGCTGCACAACTTGCCCATTGATCAAGTGATGCTGCACAACTTGCCCGTTGATCAAGTGATGCTGCACAACTTGCCCATTGATCAAGTGATGCTGCACAACTTGCCCCTTGATCAAGTGATGCTGCACAACTTGCCCGTTGATCAAGTGATGCTGCACAACTTGCCCCTTGATCAAGTGATGTTGCACAGCTTGTCTGTTGATCAAGTGATGCTGCACAACTTGCCCCTTGATCAAGTGATGCTGCACAACTTGCCCGTTGATCAAGTGATGCTGCACAACTTGCCCCTTGATCAAGTGATTCTGCACAGCTTGTCTGTTGATCAAGTGATGCTGCACAACTTGCCCCTTGATCAAGTGATGCTGCACAACTTGCCCATTGATCAAGTGATGCTGCACAACTTGCCCCTTGATCAAGTGATGCTGCACAACTTGCCCATTTATCAAGTGATGCTGCACAACTTGCCCATTGATCAAGTGATGCTGCACAACATGCCTGTTTATCAAGTGATGCTGCACAACTTGCCTGTTGATCAAGTGATGCTGCACAACTTGCCCCTTGATCAAGTGATGCTGCACAACTTGCCCATTGATCAAGTGATGCTGCATAACTTGCCCATTGATCAAGTGATGCTGCACAACTTGCCCCTTGATCAAGTGATGCTGTACAACTTGCTTATTGATCTGTAAAGCTTAGGATGTGGAGTGAACCATTGGTCTCCTTATTTTGTACCATATCATCTCCTTTTTAGACCGTATTGAGTCCCCCAAATACTGTTTAACCAAGCATTAGAAAATCCACTTATTTAACCATTGGCTGCAAAGGGCTACAATAAAGAAGAACTACACAATTTGAAGTATACATTAGGAAAAATAAAATGATCATTACTTCATACTGTATATAAAATCCAACCAATTAATGCTATACAAACAATGTAGCATTTTTGCGTTTCTGCTTAATGCCACTGGATGTAAAGACATTTTAGACAAATAGGTGCTTCCAACTTTGTGGAAGTTTGGGGAAGGCCCTTTCCTGTTCCAGCATTTTTGCACAAAGCAAGGTCTATGAAGACATAGTTTGCCGAGTATGGAGCGGAGGAACTTGAGTAGCTTTCCTAGAGTCCTGACTTCAATCCTATCTTTAGGATGAATTGCAATGCAGAGTGTGAGCCATACCTTCTTGTCCAACATCAGTGTCTGACCTTTGGCTTAATAGGCACAAACTCCCACAGACACATTCCAAAATCTTATGGAAAGTCTTCACAGAAGAGTTGTGGCTGATTTAACCACAAATGTGAGGCTAACTTCGTATTAATGCCAAAGGTTTTGGAATTAGATGTCCAACAAGCTCATATAGGTGTGATGGTCAGGTGCCCTTATCTAGTATTTAACCTATTGATACCATACAGAGAAAAAAAAATATATAGCATTTTTGGCTTTCAGCTTTCCTTAAAGCGCATAGTACATCATTGACTATGTCTGTAAGCCAAAGGACAGAGGGTCTGGTTAAAATGATTCTGAAGCTATCATAAATAAGAAAAGAGAGATGCACTCAGCTGAGACAGAACAAAAGATAGAATAACTTCCATGCCTGTTCATTTTCATTGTCACTTAGGGTGCATACTTTAGCACACTATGAGGCCCATTTATCAAGCTCCAAATGGAGCTTGTGGGCCCGTGTTTCTGGTGAGTCTTCAGACTCGCCAGAAACAGCAGTTATGAAGCAGAAGTCTAAAGACCGCTGCTCCATAACCCTGTCCGCCTGCTCTGAGCAGGCGGACAGGAATCGCCACAATTCAACCCGATCGAGTACGATCGGGTTGATTGACACCTCCCTGCTGGCGGCCGATTGTCCGCAAGTCTGCAGGGGGCAGCATTGCACCAGCAGCTCTTGTGAGCTGCTGGTGCAATGCTGAATACACTGCTGAATCAGGTCCGCAAGACCTTTGATAATTCAGCCTCTATGCCTGTTCACAGAGAAAAAATATCCTGTAGCATATCAGTCTGACCCTGCACAAAGACAGTCTAGCACCGAAATACAAGGCAATTCTTCTCTGAACAAGGGAAACAACAAACCCCAGACATACGTTTCAGCCTTCTATGGGCCTTGTCAGTGAGGTGCAGTTGCATCTCTCTAGGGACATGTGTGCAAGGAGTCCACGTTTGGTTTCTCCTTTTACTCTTAGGGAGACCTAAGAGCAATTTACATAAATAGCTTTTATTCTGTCTCAGTTGAGTGCGTCTCTCTATTTTCTTGTTTTTATGCAAATTACTCTTGGGTCTCCCTATGAGTAAAAAGGGGAAAGCAGACGTGGACTCCTTGCACATATGCCCTAGAGAGATGCAACTGCACCTCACTGACGAGGCCCAAGGGAGGCCAAAACATACAACTGGGGTTTGTTGAATTGCCTGGTATTTCAGCACTGGACTGTCATTGGGCAGGGTCAGACTGATATGCTACAGGATATTTTTTCTCTGTGAAAAGCATAATGTGCGAAAAGAGACTGCACCCTGAGTGGCACCAGCCTTGTGGACAAGCACAGAAGTTTTTCTAGCTTTTCTTCTGTCTCAGTTGAGTGCATCTCTTTTCTTGTCTGAAGTTATCGTGTCACTCGTGCAAAGGTACCCACTAATGTTTGCGCTCCACTTGTAATATGGCCCTTTGTATATAATTATAAACTTACTAATAATATAAACTTATTATCTTACCTAAAAAGAGCTGTTTCTTCTTCAGATGCCATCAAGCTCAGGCAGGAATAGACAGGCACACAGTGAGTCAGGGACAGACACAGACAAACACACATACCCTTCACGCACATTCCACACACACACACAAGTCTGAATGCAAACCATGGGGCCGATTTAACAAGCTGTCAATCGGCCCCAATGCAGCTGTTTCCATGCAAGCCTTTAGACTAGCTGGAAACAGCAGTTAAGAAGCAGCGGTCTTAAGAATGCTGCTCCTTAAATCGTCCATAAATCTGAGGCTGCGGACATCAATCCGCCCAGACGTATACGATCCAGTTGATTGACACACCTTACTAGCGGCCGATTGGCCACGAATCTGCAGGGGGCAGCATTGCACAAGCAGTTCACCAGAACTACAGCGTATCATGTCCGCCAGACATTGATAAATCGCCCCCAATGTCTTTAAAACTGAGCCTGCTTAACACTACAATGGGGTTCCCTTCTTTCACTAAAGATAATAGTTTAAAAGGTGGGGTGATAACAACAACTGTGAAGGATATATTAGCTTGCCCTAATACTGAGCATTGCAAATTCCTAAGGGTAATTACAGCTGCCACAGTTAATAGGGAATAATTTAGTATTTAAAGTATATTTTTATTATTTTGCAAAGATGAAATTAATTTATACCACTTCACAAGTGTCTTTCCTTGGGTTTCACACACACACTCCACACACACATTTTAACAATCAACGCTTCCAGCAAGTCTATTCTAATGGTTTAAAGAGTCTGATAATTTTGACAGCGGATAAGGTTCAAAAAACAGTATTATGGGGCACAGAGTTTAATATCATTTAGCGACAATATATATTTGAATATTATTAGCCACTCTAAAAAAAAATTTTTTTGCAATAATAAACAAATGTAATTTCTACTAAACCTTTTAGCATCACAGCATATTTATTTTCTCTAAAAAACTATCCCCAGTTTCAGAGATAATTAGGCTTTGTCGCTTTCCCAAACAAATAAAAACAATAGTCATATGTTCAGAAGAAGAAACCAATGCTCAGAATATCTAATACTCCCACAGCTTTTCAATTCGTGTCATTTTGAATTTCTATTAGAGAGAACCTGCCGGTAACTAAACATAATAGCTCTCCCAGTCCCAACCTACTAAACTTTTATGCTCACAGTCAGTTTCACCAAATTGTGATTGTTATATATATATATATATATATATTTTTTTTTTTATATATATATATATATATATATATATATATATATATATATATATATATTATATATATATATATATATATATATATATATATATATATATATATATATATATAGTATATACACACATATATATATATATATATATATATATATATATACATATATATATATATAGTATATACACATATATATATATATATATATATATATATATATAGATATATAGTATATACACATATATATATTATATACACATATATAGTATATACACATAGTTTGATTTGCTATGCTGCACTACCACTTTTTTATTTGCTATGCAGCACTACCACTGCTTGTTTTGATTTTAGACACCAATTAGCAAGTGCTACCCAGGTGCTAAACCAAAAATGGGCTGGCTCCTAAGCCTACATTCCTGCTTTTCGAATACAGATACCAAGAGAACGAAGAAAGTTGATTATAGGAGTTAATTAGACAGTTGCTTAAAATGTCATGCTCTAGCTGAATCATGATATAAAAAATTGGGGTTCATATCTCTTTAACTAGCAATGGGATGGTATGTAATTCGGGGGGGGGGGGGGCGGCAAAATGTATCCTCGCCTGTGTGGCCAAAAATCCTAGCACCGGCCCTGGTTACCTTCTGTTCCTTCTGAATTTTACTAGGGAGGGACTCGTGGGGGAGCAGCCCTAAAAATCATGCTCTTGCTGCCAGCCATGTCAGGATTACTGCACACCGTCAAACTGTCACAGTAAGGAGAGCGCACCCCAGACCAGTCCTCTCCACTCTGGCCGCAATTTCCGCAAAATGGTGTGCAGGCGCTCACAGCAGGGAGCGGGAATGAGGGAATCATGATTGATGCTGCCGCGCAGCAGGCTGCTTTCAATGATGCAGCCGCTGAGACACACTGAGTCCGACCTCACCTGACAGCTGACATGTGCCGTGCCCGTCAATCCCAGCCATATCCCACCCAGTGACACTGACTGAATACTATACTTACCCGGTCCCGGTGTGACCACTGACCCCACAGATGGTCCGGTCCCCACCTACTACCCGTCTGTCCTTAGTTGTCTGAGTTAGAGTGAGATGGACGACTGACTGAGACAACTAAGGACAGCCAGGTTGGTTAGGATTTAGGACTCAGCGAGCGGCAGACAGTCTGCCTTCAGTGCCGCTGAACGTTAAGAAGCTTTGCCAATGTCGGCAGCCAGGCAGATTCGCCGCCCTCCTACTGGCGGCGCCCTAAGGCGACTGCCTAGCCTGCCTTACACAGGTGCCGGCCCTGCCTGCCTATTCTTACTAAACAGCTTTTTGATTTGAAGCATATTTCCAAGGAATTTCGAGTAGAAAGGAGCTGACTATTTTTACGGCACAGCTATCACTTCATAAGGGGAATTTAGTGTACTTGTCTCCTAGGAGATGAAACTAATGCTATTGAAAGATAAGTGATATCATGGCGAGAATTTGTGTTTTCACTCCTGATACACTGAGCACATAAATCTAAGAGTGCTATACATGATTTATAAATCATGTAGAATCCTATCAGCCAATCGGAATTCGAGGGACGCCATCTTGGATGACGTCCCTTAAAGGAACCGTCATTCGTCGGGAAGTCATCGTCGGAAGAAGATGGGTCCGCGGTGGAGGTCTTCAAGATGGAGCCGGTCCTCATCGGATGAAGATAGAAGATGCCGCTTGGAAGAAGATGGTTGCCGGTCCGGATCTACTCTTCTTCCCGGAGAGAATGAAGACTTTGGAGCCTCTTCTGGACTTCTTCAGTCGTCGGATGATGGATGTCTAGCCCCCGCTTGGGCTTAGATGAAGATATCGGAGCCTGGAACGGACGGTCATACCTGGCATGGTGAAGACAAGGTAGGAAGATCTTCAGGGGCTTAGTGTTAGGTTTATTTAAGGGGGGTTTGGGTTAGATTAGGGGTATGTGGGTGGTGGGTTGTCATGTTGTTGGGGGGGGGTATTGTATGTTTTTTTTTACAGGCAAAAGAGCTGAATTCTTTGGGGCATGCCCCGCAAAGGGCCCTGTTCAGGGCTGGTAAGGTAAAAGAGCTTTGAACTTTAGTAATTTAGAATAGGGTAGGGCATTTTTTATTTTGGGGGGCTTTGTTATTTTATTAGGGGGCTTAGAGTAGGTGTAATTAGTTTAAAATTGTTGTAATATTTTTCTTATGTTTGTAAATATTTTTTTTATTTTTTGTAACTTAGTTCTTTTTTATTTTTTGTACTTTAGTTAGTTTATTTAATTGTAGTTATTTTTAGGAATTGTATTTAATTCATTTATTGATAGTGTAGTGTTAGGTTTAATTGTAGATAATTGTAGATATTGTATTTAATTAATTTATTGATAGTGTAGTGTTAGTTTTAATTGTAACTTAGGTTAGGATTTATTTTACAGGTAATTTTGTAATTATTTTAACTATTTTAGCTATTAAATAGTTCTTAACTATTTAATAGCTATTGTACCTGGTTAAAATAAATACAAAGTTACCTGTAAAATAAATATTAATCCTAAAATAGCTATAATATAATTATAATTTATATTGTAGCTATATTAGGATTTATTTTACAGGTAAGTATTTAGCTTTAAATAGGAATAATTTATTTAATAAGAGTTAATTAATTTTGTTAGATTAAAATTATATTTAATTTAGGGGGGTGTTAGTGTTAGGGTTAGACTTAGCTTTAGGGGTTAATACATTTATTAGAATAGCGGTGAGCTCCAGTCGGCAGATTAGGGGTTAATATTTGAAGTTAGGTGTCGGCGATGTTAGGGAGGGCAGATTTGGGGTTAATACTATTTATTATAGGGTTAGTGAGGCGGATTAGGGGTTAATAACTTTATTATAATAGCGGTGCGGTCCGGTCAGCAGATTAGGGGTTAATAAGTGTAGGCAGGTGGAGGCGAGGTTGTGGGCGGCAGATTAGGGGTTAATAAATATAATATAGGGGTCGGCGGTGTTAGGGGCAGCAGATTAGGGGTACATAGGGATAATGTAAGTAGCGGCGGTTTACGGAGCGGCAGATTAGGGGTTAATAATAATATGCAGGGGTCAGCGATAGCGGGGGCGGCAGAATAGGGGTTAATAAGTGTAAGGTTAGGGGTGTTTAGACTCGGGGTACATGTTAGAGTGTTAGGTGCAGACGTAGGAAGTGTTTCCCCATAGCAAACAATGGGGCTGCGTTAGGAGCTGAACGCGGCTTTTTTGCAGGTGTTAGGTTTTTTTTCAGCTCAAACAGCCCCATTGTTTTCTATGGGGGAATCATGCACGAGCACATTTTTGAGGCTGGCCGCGTCCGTAAGCAACTCTGGTATCGAGAGTTGAAGTTGCGTTAAATATGCTGTCCGCTCCTTTTTTGGAGCCTAACGCAGCCATTCTGTGGACTCTCAATACCAGAGTTATTTTAAAGGTGCGGCCAGAAAAAAGCCAGCGTTAGCTACGCGGGTCGTTACCGACAAAACTCTAAATCTAGCCGAAAGGATCTTGTTAACAAAACATAAGTCTTCCCCATATTCATGCACCTTTATTTGCACCAAACGGCATGAACGAATGAATGAATCAGTTTCATCAAGCAATCATTCACTTTTCATCCATTTTGTTTAATAATGTATTCAACTGTTCGTCTGGAGCCCAAATGCACAAACCCTAAAAATTACATTCTCTTTTATTATTAAAATTATTATTATACTTTATTTATAAAGCACCAACATATTCTGTAGTGCTGTTTATGGGTACAACTGATATAAGTAAAACAGTGATAGAATACTTGTAAAACACAAGATACAATTTAAGAAATACACAAGGGATTTAGAGCCCTATTTCCATGTGAATTTACAATCTAGCAGGGTAGGAGGGTAAAAAACAGGAGGTAAGGACTACAAGGTTGAGAATGATATTAATACTGAGGGCAATTATTAGGTAGGTGGAGTTAATTTGTTACGGAGTTGGTGTCTTTAGGGGAAAGTCTGACAGTGCAAGGAAGTTCACTCTAATAGGGTGGGGCTGCACGAGAGAAGTCCTGCAGTCTAGCATGGGAAGGGGTGATGAATGCGGCAGGATGAAGAGAGCAATTGGATGTGGGGGGGAGGGGTGAAGGGCAGTTTGGAGTCGTGTAACTCCGAGACAGCGGACTTGGGGTGATGAGGAGATAGTGATGCCATCGAAAGTGATAGAAAAGTCAGAAATTAGAGCAGAGCTAGAGGAGGTGGGGATTAGAAGGAGCTCAGTCTTGGACATATTAATCCTTAGATGGTGAGAGGCCATTATTATTATGAGTTATTTGCAGAGCACCAACAGATTCCGTAGCCCTAACCATCCAGGAAGAAATGCCAGAAAAATCAGTTGCTGACATGCTGACAGATCTGAGTGTCATTGGCGTAAAGGTGATACTTGTAGGTTAGATTTATGAAGAGGCGAGCAGACATGACTTGCTGTAGCATTTAACATTGCACAATCATTTTTGGTGAAATGCTTGGGCAATGTCGCCCCCTGCTCAATCGCGGCCAATCGTCCGCTAGCAGGGCTGTCTATCATCCTGATCGTATCATATCGGGATGATTTTAGTCCGCCACCTAAAAATGATGGGGCTCCGAAGCAGCATCAGCTGCTTAAAAAATGGACCCTTGAAGTCATCTATCTCAATCATAGAAGTTCTTTAAAGGGACACATGACTAGCACAATTAAAAATACTGCTACTCCTTTTTAAATAATGATCTAGAGAAAAAGATCAATAAACAGCAATAAATTCAAACAACAAAAAAGGAGCGCTAGTAAACACATAGGAGGTAACTGACTCCACCTATGAAAAAACCTGTTGACCAGTATCTATCCCTATAGGTGGTAAAAATGTAGTATCAATAATAAAATAGAAAAGATCAAATGCATATGCTAATAATCACAATGAAATGACTCATTTAAGGCAAATTGTGATTGTTAGCATATGCACTTGATCTTTTCTATTTTATTATATATACTACATTTGTACAGCCTATAGGAATAGATACTGGTCAGCAGGTTTTTTCATAGGTGGATTCAGTTACCTCTTATGTGTTAACTAGCACTTTTTGTTGTTGTTTGAATTTGTGTTGCTAACAACATGTCAATTTTGTACAAAAATACATTTTTGTATGCAGATTTTTTAATGTAGTTATTTATTGTTTACATATAAATGAACAAAGTTTCATTCATATATATAAATATTTATATAAACTTAAAACATTTTCCCCTATGTGAAGAACATTGGAATGTGAAATATTCACAATAAATACAGTATTTCACAAAAGTGAGTACGCCCCTCACATTTTTGTAAATATTTTATTATATCTTTTCATGTGACAACACTGAAGAAATTACACTTTGCTACAATGTAAAGTAGTGAGTGAACAGCCTGTATAACAGTGTAAATTTGCTGTCCCCTCAAAATAACTCAACACACAGCCATTAATGTCTAAACCGTTGGCAACAAAAGTGAGTACACCCCTAAGTGGAAATGTCCAAATTCGGCCGAAAGTGTCAATATTTTGTGTGGCCACCATTATTTTCCAGAACTGCCTTAACCCTCTTGCATGGAGTTCACCAGAGCTTCACAGGTTGCCACTGGAGTCCTCTTCCACTCCTCCCTGACAACATCACAAAGCTGGTGGATGTTAGAGACTTTGCGCTCCCCCACCTTCCATTTGAGGATGCCCCACAGATGCTGTGACAGACCCTTCTGTCAGTACTGAAAGAGTTAACTTTGTTCAGCTTTAAGAAGCTATTTTCTAAAGACAAGGTTGCTAGCCTCAGCTATTGTGTACTGTAATTAAGTTTAGTGATAAACATTCACATTGTTTAATCACATCCAGAGAGCAGACACCCAAGTGATAAGAAAGACTAAATTGTTTATCTGCTTAAGTAATGTAATTCTATTGTATCATGTCAAAGGGCGTTTTCCCTCTATCTAATGTACAATATTCTTTCAACCCCCCATCTGGGGTCAGACCTGCATAAATACTGGGCATATAGCCCTCAATAAAGTGCATTCTGTTTTAACCTTCAATGTGGAGCCTGGTCTCATGTTTGAGGGGGGAACTGGCTGGGTTGTGAGTTGCTGATCCCATATTCAGGACATCGTTCACCTGGTATTAACCCTTGGTATCCTGTCGGTACCGTAACAATTGGTGGCAAGCGACGGGATGATCCTTATCGCCCAGAAGAGCAACTACACAAGCCAGTAACCTCAGGAAGAGGGGGATTATTACAATACTGACTAAGATGGAAGGAGTACCAGGGACCGAAGGAACCAATGGGCCCAGCATATCAGACAGAACCCTCGAAGAAGCAAGCTTTGATCGGGCGGTTAAAATAAGACTGGCACATTATGGCCCCAACCCATCTGCGGAAATTATCGACCGGGTAATAGCAGCTGTGGAGGCCAACCTACTTCGCCAAAGCGGCGCTGCAGCAGCCCAAGTCACAGCAACCCCAGTGGAAAAGGGAAAAGTAAATTTTGCAGCTTTTAAAACTGGAAACAGAAGGAGAGATTGATGGATACCTTGTGGATTTTGAGAGGCAATGTGCACTACACAAGGTACCCACAGAGGACTGGGTCAAGATATTATCCGGAAAATTATCCGGCCGGGCCAGTGAGGCTTTTCGGGCCATTCCAGATGAGGAAGTCGGGGATTATAATGCTGTAAAAGAGGCTCTGCTCTCCAGGTATGCGGTTACACTGGAGGCATACCGGAGGCGGTTCAGAGACACTGTTAATTGGCTGGTGATTCCTACGTTGAGTGGGCATGTAAGGTGCACCGCACAGCAGCTCACTGGATAGCGGGGTGCCAAGCCGTATCTGGGGAAGAGGTGCTGCAGCTATTCCTGTTGGAACATTGCTTCGACAAGTTACCCGCAGGAGTTCGAGAGTGGGTTCGGGACCGTAAACCCTCCACCCTGCATGAAGCTGCTTGTTTGGCAGATGAGTAAATGGATACCCGCAAACTGGACACTGCTACCACTAAGCCCCCTGCCAGAGTGGAGTACCGACCCACAGTCACCCCAGCAGTTACCAGTTACCAACCCCCGGCGCACCGCTATACCACACGGCCTCCAGCCACAAACTATCCTCAGAGAGCCCGGTTCAATTTGCGGGGCTACTCACAACCTATTCGGTGCTTTGGATGTAAGCAACTAGGGCACAAAAGACCAGAGTGTCCCCTAAACGCAGCGAACCAAGCACAGTCCTGGAGAAGACCCGCCGGCGGAATCCCACGTAACCCTCAGCCTGCGGACCACTACGTAGAAGAGCAAGAATGCTGGGGCATCCTACATGAAGCAGACCCCGTGCAAGCTGCCCACCGGAATAAACGGCAACTGGTTAAAGTGAATGGGAAGGAGGTCAGTGGTCTACGGGATACTGGTGCTACCATGACCTTGCTTCAAAAGAACTTGGTGTCTGAGAAACAGCACACTGGAGACACTGTGGCTGTGAGGGTAGCAGGGGGCACTGTGTTCTGCCTACCTGTTGCCCAGGTACATTTGGATTGGGGAGGGGGCGCTAGACCTGTGAATGTGGGGGTCAAGAAGGACTTACCTGCTGATGTTCTCCTTGGAAATAACTTGGCCCCCCTTGTTTCTGCCTATGCTCCCATGGGTCCAACCAATGTTAACCCTGTGACTACCCGTGCCCAGATCCATGCTGCAGAGACTGACCCACCTGCTGCTGAGCCCCAGGACGCTGAGCTCAGTAAATCCCTATCCGCTATTGATACGTGGGAGTCCCGTTACAATGCGCTGATGAAGGAGAAGAGCCAAGTAGAGGATAAAATGGTCACGATAAACAATCACGTAACAGTGCTAGCGGGAGAGAAGAGGAGCACAGAGGAAAAAGCACGTTTAGAACGGGAATCTCTGCTAGACAAGCTGCACCGACAGATTGCAGAAAACACCAGCTTGAGAGTGGAACATGAAACATTAAAGACAAACTTAGCGACACTGGAGGAGAAGCTGACGCTGGCTCATAGTGAGATGCAGCAACTCAAGGGCACCCTATGTCATTATGAAGGGA
The DNA here is from genome assembly GCF_027579735.1 of Bombina bombina. Lineage (NCBI taxonomy): Eukaryota > Metazoa > Chordata > Amphibia > Anura > Bombinatoridae > Bombina > Bombina bombina. The sequence goes on from NC_069505.1 coordinate 68,799,110, forward strand.
TTGTGGATACCTGTAAAGAGCAGGTACAAAAAACACGTAAAGAAGCCGATGATATTTTGAAGGACTGTTTAGCCCTAGTCTGGGCACTGAAGAAGTTGAACCCTTATTTATACGGGCAGGAATTCTCTCTCATAACGGGAATACAGATGGATTGTCCCGGCAAACTGACATGCCTACCACCTCCTAGTCCGGTCATCCCCAGGTTGACCCGCCAAAGGGTCAAGCCGGGTCTGCCGGAGTGTTCCACTAGGAGGGAGCTATGTGACAAACCCTTCTGTCAGTACTGAAAGAGATAACTTTGTTCAGCTTTAAGAAGCTATTTTCTAAAGACAAGGTTGCTAGCCTCAGCTATTGTGTACTGTAATTAAGTTTAGTGATAAACATTCACATTGTTTAATCACATCCAGAGAGCAGACGCCCAAGTGATAAGAAAGACTAAATTGTTTATCTGCTTAAGTAATGTAATTCTATTGTATCATGTCAAAGGGCGTTTTCCCTCTATCTAATGTACAATATTCTTTCAACCCCCCATCTGGGGTCAGACCTGCATAAATACTGGGCATATAGCCCTCAATAAAGTGCATTCTGTTTTAACCTTCAATGTGGAGCCTGGTCTCATGTTTGAGGGGGGAACTGGCTGGGTTGTGAGTTGCTGATCCCATATTCAGGACATCGTTCACCTGGTATTAACCCTTGGTATCCTGTCGGTACCGTAACAGATGCTTAATAGGGTTTCAGTCTGGAGACATGCTTTGCCAGTCCATCATCTTTACCCTCAGCTTCTTTAGCAAGGCAGTGGTCATCTTGGAGGTGTGTTTAGGGTCGTTATCATGTTGGAATACTGCCCACCGGCACAGTCTCCAAAGGGAGGGGATCATGCTCTGCTTCAGTATGTCACAGTACATGTTGGCATTCATGGTTCCCTCAATGAACTGTAGCTCCCCAGTGCAGCACTCATGCAGGCCCAGACCATGACACTCCCACCACCATGCTTGACTGTGGGCAAGACACAATTGTCTTTGTACTCCTCACCTGGTTGCCACCACACATGCTTGACACCATTTGAACCAACTAAGTTTATCTTGGTCTCATCGGACCACAGGACATGGTTCCAGTAATCCATGTCCTTAGTCTGCTTGTCTTCAGCAAACTGTTTGCAAGCTTTCTTGTGCGTCATCTTTAGAAGAGGCTTCCTTCTGGGACGACTGCCATGCAGACCAATGTGATGCAGTGTGCGGCATATAGTCTGAGCAATGACAGGCTGACCCCCCACCCCTTCAACCTCTGCATATGTCTATTTTCCAAAGACAACCTATGGATATGACGCTGAGCATGTGCACTCGACTTCTTTGTTCCACCATGGCAAGGCCTGTTCTGAGTGGAACCTGTCCTGTGAAACAACTGTATGGTCTTGCCCACCATGCTGCAGCTCAGTTCCAGGGTCTTCGCAATCTTCTTATAGCCTAGGTCATCTTTATGTAGAGCAAAAATTCTTGTTTTCAGATCCTCAGAGAGTTATTTGCCATGAGGTGCCATGTTGAACTTCCAGTGACCAGTATGAGAGAGTGTGAGAGCGATTACACCAAATTTAACACACCTGATCCCCATTCACACCTGAGACGTTGTAACACTATCAAGTCAGATGACAACGGGGAGGGAAAATGGCTAATTGGGCCCAATTTGGACATTTCCACTTAGGGGTGTACTCACTTTTGTAGGCTGTGTGTTGAGTTATTTTGAGGGGACAGCAAATTTATACTGTTATACAGGCTGTACGCTCACTACTTTACATTGTAGCAAAGTGTCATTTCTATAGTGTTGTCACATTAAAAGCTATAAAAAAGTATTTACAAAAATGTGAGGGGTGTATATGATTTTTCATATTTTCATCTATTGGACTGCAAAGGATCCCAATGCACTTATATGTCTGTAAATGTATACACATTTATAAATTCATAAATACATCTGTACACACATATAAACATACATATATATATATATATATATATATATACATATTTTAAGAATATATATACATATACGTATTTAGACAATATTTTTTACAATTACTTTTATTAGATAGTGTTACTATGAGTGTTAACATACTAAGTAATGTATTTTTGATGTGATTTGTGACACTTTTTTGTTTCACGAAACCGCTAACCAGAGCTCTGAGGGTGTGGTAAAATCATTCTAGCATAAATTGCGATTATGCTCACGCGTTCGCTTTTACTCTTAACTTGTAATACAAGCGCTAAAGCCGACAAGTGCAAACACCCGCAATAAAACTCTTTTCGCTTGTGCGTAACAGTTAGTGCACTACTCATAATCTGGTCCTGTATGTTAAGATTTTACTCTTATTTTATGACTCAATACACACGCATCATTGAAAAAAGTGTGCAAGTCTTATTTCCCATTAATTTTTTGTAAAAGACCTCATGTATGAGAAGAAAACACACAAACACACACATACATATATATAAATATATATATATATTCTGCACTTAAGAAAGCGCTCTCCGACCCCAAAAACGTTCATACAATTAAAAAGATTGATCTTAGTACCAGAGAGTAGGGATGGACAAATGTTTTTAAACATTCAAAATTTAAAACGAATTTTGATACATTTGTTCGTTCAAATCGAATTTCGAATGTTTATATAACATTCTAACATTCTATTTTCGAATTTTCGTTTTCAAATTTTTCAATAAAATTCGAAAATATTCGTTTGAATAATAGAATGTTTAGCTATGTATTCATTCAATTTCGAAATGTAATATTCAAATTCGAATGTGACATTCGAATTCGAATGTAAGATTCAAATTCAAAATAGTATTTCTAGTCTAATACTGTTTTCGAAATGTAATATTCGAATTCGAATGTCACATTCGAATTTGAATGTCACATTCAAATTCAAAATAGTATTTCTAGTTTAATATTGTTTTTTAAATGTATATATGAATTCGAATGTGACATTCGAATTCAAAATATTATTTCTAGTTTACAACTGTGTTTAATAAATGTAATATTCAAATTTGAATGTCACATTCAAATTCGAAATAGTATTTCTAGTCTAATACAGTGTTTTATAAATGTAATATTCAAATTTCAATGTGACAATCAAATTCATATGTACATTCGTTTCAAAATAGTATTTCTAGTCTACAATTGTGTTTTATAAATGTAATATTCGAATTTGAATGTGACATGTAAAAAACTGTAAATAACATTCGATAATAGATTTTTTTAAGAATATTCATTCTTATCAACATTCTATTATGTAAATCGAATTTCTACAATAACATTCATTCTAACATTCAAATTCGAATATAAACGCATTTGCCCATCCCTACCAGAGAACACTTTCTTAAGTGCAGAAGATATATGGGATCTTGAAATGCGTCCCAGATGTTGTTAACATTAAAAGAGTGGTGCTGAGCTTGTATCTATCTATCTATCTATCTATCTATCTATCTATCTATCTATCTATATATATATATTTATTTTTGTATTATTTATTGTTTATTATTTTTTTGTAACTTCACTAGCCTAACTCTTTTTAGTGAGTTCATAGACAGAGTTTATTTATTAGTGTATTTATTTTTGTATACTATGCCCTAATATAAACCCTGATAATTGTAATAACTGCTACTTATTCTGCTGTGTACTGGTCAGCGTTTGGATATGTTACCCATTCTCTCTATAATATATATAATCTCAGTTACCTTGGGACTCTCCTGTCAAAGAACTGTGAATAAAATAACTTTTAGATCTTAAAACAATCACAAAGATCCTCTGTGGCCAAATCTGTTTGCCTTGTATGTTTCTGCCAACCAATGAAATACAATAGTAGTGTTTTTCTGTAAATAAATAGAAAATTGTACAAACTGCCTACTGTGAGGTGGAATAAAGCTGTTTCCATAGGCCATGGTCTTTCCTGCGTGTGCCTGGATGAAAAGTAAAGATGTTGTATATACATGAAGGGCAGAATACTCTAGACTACTTCAATCTATTAAAAACATAAATATTTCCACAGGTTTTGTGAGGTTTTTCAAACTTAATATCATTGTAATCCATCAAATATCACAATTTTTTCTTATGGTTTTATAGGTTGTTTTTTTTTGTGTTTGCTCTGCCAAGACCCAGCAGATATTTTCATTAAGACATCTAATAATGCATAGGAAAAAATGCTTCTTGTGCTTTTTTATTTTATATAATTTTTGGATGTATCTTACTTAACAGCATTGACTCTCTAAGAGCAGCATTTCATTTTTATTTTTTGCCTTAAATTATTTGACTTAAATGGACAGTCTAGTCAAATATAAACTTTTGTGATTCAGATAGGGCATGTAATTTTAAACAACTTTCCAATGAACTTTTATCATCAATTTTGCTTTGTTCCCTTTGAAAGCTAAAGCTTAGCTTAGTTGAAAGCTAAACCTAGGAGGCTCAAATGCAAATTTGTTAGCCCTTGAAGGCGACCTCTTATTGATTCAGATGCATTTTTACATTTTTTCACAACTAGAGGGCGTTAGTTCATGTTTGCCATATAGATAACATTGTGCTCATGCCCGTGGAGTTACCTAGGAGTAAGCACTGAATGGCTAAAATGCAAGTCTGTCAAAAGAACTGAAATAAGGGGGCAGTTTTCAGAGGCTTAGATTCAAGTAGGGTTCGGCGAATGTTTCTAAAAATTTGAAATTTAAAATGAATTTTGATACATTAGTTAGTTCAAATCGAATTTTGAATGTTTATATAACATTCTATTTTCAAATTTTCGATTTCAAATTTTTCAATAAAATTAGAAAATATTCATTCGAATAAAAGAATGTTAAGCTATGTATTCATTCCATTTTGAAATCTAATATTAGAATTCGAATGTGACATTCGAATTCGAATGTAAGTTTCAAATTCGAAAATGTATTTCTAGTCTACAACTGTATTTAATAAATGTAATATTCTAATTTGAATGCTACATTCGAATTCGAATGTCACATTCATATTCAAAATAGTATTTCTAGTCTAATACTGTTTTTTAAATGAAATATTCGAATTTGAATGTGACATTCGAATTTGAATGTAAGATTCAAATTCGAAATAGTATTTCAAGTCTACAACTGTGTTTAATAAATGTAATATTCAAATTTGAATGTGACATTAGAATTTGAATGTCACATTCAAATTCAAAATAGTATTTCTAGTCTAATACTGTTTTTAAAATGTAATATTCAAATTTGAATGTCAAATTCGAAATAGTATTTCTAGTCTAATACGTACTGTGTTTTTTAAATGTAATATTCAAATTCGAATGTGACATTCAAATTCAAATTTCACATTCATATTCGAATTTCACATCCGAATTCGATATAGTATTTCTAGTCTAATACTGTGTTTTTTAAATGTAATATTCAAATTTGAATGTCCCATTGAATTTGTATGTCACATTTGAATTTGAATGTCACATTCGAATTCGAATGTCACATTCAAATTTGAAATAGTATTTCTAGATTACAACTGTGTTTAATAAATGTAATATTCAAATTCGAATGCTACATTCAAATTTGAATATCACATTCAAATTTGAAATAGTATTTCTAGTCAAATACTGTGTTTTATAAATGTAATATTCAAATTTGAATGTGATATTCGATTCGAAATAGTATTTCTAGTCTAATACTGTGTTTTATAAATGTAATATTCAAATTTGAATGTGATATTCGATTCGAAATAGTATTTCTAGTCTAATACTGTGTTTTATAAATGTAATATTCTAATTCGAATGTGACATTCAAATTCGAATGTGACATTGGAAAACTGTAAATAACAACCGATAATAGAATTTTTAAGAATATTATGGCTAGATTTAGAGTTTGGCGTTAGCCGTCAAAACCAGCGTTAGAGGCTCCTAACGCTGGTTTTGGGCTACCGCTGGTATTTAGAGTCAGTAAGGAAAGGGTCTAATGCTCACTTTGCAGCCGCGACTTTTCCATACCGCAGATCCCCTTACATCAATTGCGTATCCTATCTTTTCAAGGGGATCTTTCTAACGCCGGTATTTAGAGTCGTGGCTGAAGTGAGCGTTAGAAATCTAACGACAAAACTCCAGCCGCAGAAAAAAACCAGGAGTTAAGAGCTTTCTGGGCTAACGCCGGTTCATAATGCTCTTAACTACTGTGCTCTAAAGTACACTAACACCCATAAACTACCTATGTACCCCTAAACCGAGGCCCCCCCACATCGCCGCCACTCTATTAAAAATTTTTAACCCCTAATCTGCCGACCGCACACCGCCGCCACCTACGTTATCCCTATGTACCCCTAATCTGCTGCCTCTAATGCCGCCGACACCTACATAATATTTATTAACCCCTAATCTGCCGCCCCCGCTATTGCTGACACCTGCATATTTTTTAACCCCTAATCTGCCGCTCCGTACACCGCCGCAACCTACATTATACCTATGTACCCCTAATCTGCTGCCCCTAACACATCCGACCCCTATATTATATTTATTAACCCCTAATCTGCCGCCCCCAACGTCGCCTCCACCTACCTACAATTATTAACCCCTAATCTGCCGACCGGACCACACCGCTACTATAATAAATGTATTAACCCCTAAAGCTAAGTCTAACCCTAACACTAACACCCCCTAACTTAAATATAATTTAAATCTAACGAAATAAATTAACTCTTATTAAATAAATTATTCCTATTTAAAGCTAAATACTTACCTGTAAAATAAACCCTAATATAGCTACAATATAAATGATAATTAAATTGTAGCTATTTTAGGATTAATATTTATTTTACAGGCAACTTTGTAATTATTTTAACCAGGTACAATAGCTATTAAATAGTTATTTACTATTTAATAGCTACCTAGTTAAAATAATAACAGAATTACCTGTAAAATAAATCTTAACCTAAGTTACAATTAAACCTAACACTACACTATCAATAAATAAATTAAATAAACTACCTACAATTATCTACAATTAAACCTAACACTACACTATCAATAAATTAATTAAATACAATACCTACAAATAAATACAATGAAATAAACTAACTAAAGTACAAAAAATAAAAAAGAACTAAGTTACAAAAAATTAAATTTTTTTACAAACATTAGAAAAATATTACAACAATTTTAAACTAATTACACCTACTCTAAGCCCCCTAATAAAATAACAAAGACCCCCAAAATAAAAAAAATGCCCTACCCTATTCTAAAATTAAAGTAGAAAAGCTCTTTTACCTTACCAGCCCTGAAAAGGGCCCTTTGCGGGGCATGCCCCAAAGAATTCAGCTCTTTTGCCTGTAAAAAAAAAAAAAATACAAACCCCCCCCCAACACTACAACCCACCACCCACATACCCCTAATCTAACCCAAACCCCCCTTAAATAAACCTAACACTAAGCCCCTGAAGATCTCCCTACCTTGTCTTCACCACGCCGGGTTCACCGATCGATCCAGAAGAGCCTCCGATGTCTTGATCCAAGCCCAAGCGGGGGGCTGAAGATGTCCATGATCCGGCTGAAGTCTTCATCCAAGCGGGAGCTGAAGAGGTCCATGATCCGACTGAAGTCTTCTATCAAGCGGCATCTTCAATCTTCTTTCTTCCGGATCCATGTAGTTCATCCCGCCGACGCGGAACATCCATCTTCACCGACGACTTCCCGACGAATGACAGTTCCTTTAAGGGACGTCATCCAAGATGGCGTCCCTCGAATTCTGATTGGCTGATAGGATTCTATCAGCCAATCGGAATTAAGGTAGAAAAATTCTGATTGGCTGATGGAATCAGCCAATCAGATTCAAGTTCAATCCGATTGGCTGATCCGATCAGCCAATCAGATTGAGCTCGCATTCTATTGGCTGATCGGAAAGAGCTGAATTCTTTGGGGCATGCCCCGCAAAGGGCCCTTTTCAGGGCTGGTAAGGTAAAAGAGCTTTTCTATTTTAATTTTAGAATAGTGTAGGGCATTTTTTTATTTTGGGGGTCTTTGTTATTTTATTAGGGGGCTTAGAGTAGGTGTAATTAGTTTAAAATTGTTGTAATATTTTTCTAATGTTTGTAAATATTTTTTTATTTTTTGTAACTTAGTTCTTTTTTATTTATTTATTTATTTATTTATTTTTTTATATATATTTTTATTGAGGTTATTAACAAGTACAATAAAATAATCATATACATCTAATACAAGAAATTACATATTGCTGATTGTTACCTTATGCATATATCTTAACAGAAAAAACAGCATAAATGTTATAATGCATATTAAAGATAGAACCTCTTTTCAAAAAGTGTAATTTCCTCCAGTGACATATAGGGACACTCATGGACCCTGAAAAGTTTTGGGCACTATAGAGGAGGAATTCTGATGTTATAGGTGGTCACTCATGGACCATTAATATATTAAACCTTACAACCATTAGGAAACACAAGTGGAAACATGGAGCTGTAAAAGGGCAACAGAGGGATAAAGCCACAAACAAATGTAAGGCCGTTACCAGTCTACAATACATAACAAAACACATGGTAGTATAAGAAGATCAGCAGAAGGAGTCCACATTTTTTTTTTGTTTGTTTGTAAAATAAACAGACTTACAAATTAAAAACACAATGTGAAAATTAAAATAAAAACGTGACAAACGAAAGCACAGCATATAAAAAATAGAAACTTAGGTATAATAATTTTCATTATAACCCTTAATAAAACTGACATTTTTTTTTTGATGATTTAAAAAGCACATTTTTTTTCCATCTTTTTTTCAGTGAATTTGCAATATATATTATGGCAGTACATTTCCAGATATCACCATTTTCAGTTTTGTGCCCCTAGAACCCCTTCCAGTAACATCAATTAAATTGTTATGTCCTATTTAGGTTAAAAATGGTTCACCTAATGTCATGTTTCTTCTGAATAGACCGATTTAATCTGCACACACTAATTTAAAATTTGACATGCTAAATCTGCAATGTACACATATTGTAATTGGCTTGTAGTCATTACATACTAGGACATTTGTGAGAAAATATATAACTTGAAAATATTTAAAATATATGATAAAGAATAACTAATCTGATATTTAAAATACAAGAAAATGAATTCTTTATTTTTAAACAAGCCTTCATTATGTTCCCTTTTCTTACAAAACGTAGATTTTTATTGCAGAAAAGTTTTTCTGTGCTTCTATGAACTTACAACACAAAATGTTTTTGTATAAATTCTGTAATAAGATTTTCCAACTGGAACAGAATCTACCCCAAAGAATTATGCTACAACTCTGCCAATAAATGTCAAGTTATGTTTATCCATACAGGGAAGTATACGGTATAGCCATTCAGGGAAGTATACTGTATATAATTAAAAAGCTATTAGTTTCAGCAGTGCAAATTCTAACTATTTCTTTCAAGGGACATTATAGTAATAATATATTTAACATAACATGCAATACCGAGGTCCTCTAAACATTAGGCTAAATTGCCATCATTAATCGATGCAAAGGGAAAATTAAGAGTTAATTACTTGCTCTTGAGTAATGAGATATAAACGTAGCAGTGAAGAGGTAGCATAGTGGGTGACCATTTGTTATAGCAGTTCGTGCCATATTTTAATATTTTACTGTACCATTTCCACTGCGGATATCTGTGTGCTGTAGCAGACGCTCAGCCAATTCCAGCTTTGAAATGAACCGTTGTGGCAGATCTCAGCAATAGCCAGGTTCCCTCGGTAATGTGGTCAATTAAGAAAGCTAGTCTCTGGAGCCAGAAACCAGACTCCCAGAGGATCCTCGAAGTTGTAGGCCATTCAAAAGAGAGATCTAGAAGTAGCGACTGTGGACAGCGTGGTAGAATGTCTAGATCGGTTGTTAGATTTGCCGGGTGAAAGAGCTCCGGGTGTTGCCACGGCCATCTAAGATGTTCTGGAGATTGACCAAATTTCCGCTTCCTAGGAGTATAGTGTAATTCCCATACTACTAAGACCTTAATGCTGGCTGGGGTCGGGAGTGGGCGACTGACCTTACCCATGTCTTCTGGCTTAAGGAGAGCTGGTTTTGCATTTTCAGCAGAGTCCCCCTTGGGATTCTTGAGGGCGATCGTTGCAGTGCCGTGATAGTCAGATACGGTAGCAGTCTGCTTCACGAGATCAGATAAAGCCTGCGTAGTTGTCTCGTCTTGTTGGATGATCAGCTCTTGATTTAGGAGCGTTCCCTGGACATGCACCGGGGCTTTTCTGGTCACAAGATCTTCCCGATTAATCATTAGTGGCATTTGTCTACCACCATGTTTCTCTGCTGACCCGCTGGCTACTACGGGTAAGATACTGTCTGTGTGTTTTGAAGTTATGAGACTGCAAAGCTCGGTCTCCAAGGTATGAAAATGGTCCTCCACAAGCCGTGTCATTCTGCATTCCCATCTGTCTATGGCCTCCATGCTCAGAGCCGGTTCCCTGCGGCTGAGGTGCATTAAAGCCTTATGAGTTGAATAGATGGTGCTTATCTAGAGGTGGGAGATGTGTAGAATTTAATAGTAGAAATGCTCTTCTTAGCAATGATTTGCAGTAGTAGCTGTAGTAGCAGTAAATAGTACTGCTCGTAACCCCAGTCTCCTAGGGGGGGGAATATGCGAAAGCCCCGGCGCTACGAACTGCCAGATACCATAGGGATGTAACAGCCGCGTGGCCTAACTGTAAAGCATAGGCAGAGATGTCAAACCTGAGAGTTTCTCCCAGGATTATCAATTTCTTGAATCCTATAGCAGTCTGCTGGTCTCTGATCATAGAATGATATATTTTTTCGCTGAAAAACAATAAAATATCACATAAAACTCTTTAATAGAGCCAGGAGCTCCCACAAGTTACATCCTGCTGCTACAGCTGTAGGCTCCGCCCCTCTCTTTTTTATTTTTTGTACTTTAGTTAGTTTATTTCATTGTATTTATTTGTAGGTATTGTATTTAATTAATTTATTGATAGTGTAGTGTTAGGTTTTATTGTAGATAATTGTAGGTAGTTTATTTAATTTATTTATTGATAGTGTAGTGTTAGGTTTAATTGTAACTTAGGTTAGGATTTATTTTACAGGTAATTTTTTAATTATTTTAACTAGGTAGCTATTAAATAGTTATTAACTATTTAATAGCTATTGTACCTGGTTAAAATAAAAACAAAGTTGCCTGTAAAATAAATATTAATCCTAAAATAGCTACAATATAATTATAATTTATATTGTAGCTATATTAGGATTTATTTTACAGGTAAGTATTTAGCTTTAAATAGGAATAATTTATTTAATAAGAGTTAATTTATTTCGTTAGATTTAAATTATATTTAACTTAGGGGGGTGTTAGTGTTAGACTTAGCTTTAGGGGTTAATACATTTATTAGAGTAGCGGTGCGGTCTGGTTGGCAGATTAGGGGTTAATTATTGTAGGTAGGTGGAGGCGACGTTGGGGGCGGCAGATTAGGGGTTAATAAATATAATATAGGGGTCGGCGGTGTTAGGGGCAGCAGATTAGGGGTACATAGGGATAACGTAGGTTGCGGCGGTGTACGGAGCGGCAGATTAGGGGTTAATAAGTGTAAGGTTAGGGGTGTTTAGACTCGGGGTACATGTTAGGGTGTAAGGTGCAGACTTAGGAAGTGTTTCCCCATAGGAAACAATGGGGCTGCGTTAGGAACTGAACGCTGCTTTTTTGCAGGTGTTAGGTTTTTTTTCAGCTCAAACAGCCCCATTGTTTCCTATGGGGGAATCGTGCACAAGCACGTTTTTGAAGCTGGCCGCGTCCATAAGCAACGCTGGTATTTAGAGTTGCAGTGGCGGAAAATTATGCTCTACGCTCCCTTTTTGGAGCCTAACGCACTGAAAACGCAGCCATTCTGTGATCTCTAAATACCAGTGGTATTTAAAAGGTGCGGGGAAAAAAATGCATGCGTTAGCTACGCGGGTCGTTACCGACAAAACTCTAAATCTAGCCGTTAGTTTTTATCAACATTCTATTATGTAAATCGAATTCATTCTAATATTCAAATTTGAATATAAACACATTCGCCCATCCCTAGATACAAGGTAATCACAGAAGTAAAAAGTGTATTAATATAACTGTGTTGGTTATGCAAAACTGGGGAATGGGTAACTAATGGGCATTGTTTCCTATGGGGGAATCGTGCACAAGCACGTTTTTGAAGCTGGCCACGTCCATAAGCAACGCTGGTATTTAGAGTTGCAGTGGCGGTAAATTATGCTCTACGCTCCCTTTTTGGAGCCTAACGCACTGAAAACGCAGCCATTCTGTGAACTCTAAATACCAGTGGTATTTAAAAGGTGCGGGGAAAAAAAGCATGCGTTAGCTACGCGGGTCGTTACCGACAAAACTCTAAATCTAGCCGTTAGTTTTTATCAACATTCTATTATGTAAATCGAATTCATTCTAATATTCAAATTTGAATATAAACACATTCGCCCATCCCTAGATACAAGGTAATCACAGAAGTAAAAAGTGTATTAATATAACTGTGTTGGTTATGCAAAACTGGGGAATGGGTAACTAATGGGCTATCTATATTTTTAAACAATAAAAATTCTGGTGTAGACTGTCCCTTTAAAGGCTGTATTAATGCATATTTAAACTAATACTCCACATTCATTGTTCTCATCCAGTAAAGTCAAAATTAAACTTTAATGGTTTAAATAGAGCAAGCAATTTTAAACAACTTTCCAATTTACTTCTATTATCTATTTTTCTTCATTCCCTTGTTATCTTTTGTTAAACGGTACTCCTAGGTGAGCTTAGGAGTGTGCACGTTTCTTTAGCCATCTGGCAGTAAAGTTTGTAACAATTTTTATAGAAATGTTAGAGCTTAGGAGTATGCACGTCTTTAGCACTATATGGCAGCAGTGTTTGCATATATATACAACATTGCTATAAACATTATTGCAAACATTGCTGCCAGAGGGCAAAAGATGTGCACGCTCCTGAGCTCATTTAGTATTACTCTTTAACAAAGCATACCAAGAGAACAAAGCAAAATTGATAATAGAAGTTCATTGAAAAGTTATTTAAAATCCCCAAAGTTTAATTTTTTATTTACTGTCCCTTTAATACTTATTGGCTTATAGCTAAATCCTTCAAATTCTTTAAGAACGTACCATAAAATTGGATAGGAAAGGTGCACAGGCAACAGTCAAGGACCAGTAACAATACAGATTAGGGGGCATATTTATCAAAGTGTGAGCGGACATGATACGATGTAGCGTATCATGTACGCTGCACATCAACAGCATTTATCATTGCACAAGCAGTTCACCAGAATCGGCCGCTAGCAGTCAATCAACCCGATCGTATTTGATCAGGTTGATTTCTGTCTACCTCCTCAGAGCAGGTGGACAAGTTATGGACCAGAGGTCTTTATACCGCTGCTCCTTAACTTCTGTTTCCAGCGAACCTAAAGACTTGCCGGAAACAAGGGGCATCAAGTTCCATTCGGAGCTAATTCGGCCCTTAGATCTAAAGCTGAAAAAACAAACACAGTGTGGTATGTAGCGTTCTCAGCTGATAACTTGCTAGGCTAATATACATATACAGTATATTTACTGGGAACGCACAGTTCCCATAGACCGCAATGTAAAGGCACTTTTCAGTTTTTTTTTCTAAAACCCCACACTTGCCAACTTTAGCTTTCAAAATACTGTGCAGTAATTTTATTAAAAATGAAGATGCTGCTATCAGTCGGCTAGATTACAGTTTTGCGTTATGAGGGGTGCGGTGCTAACTTGCACGTTATTGTCACCGTTCACTTCCCGACAGCGCTGGTATTACAGGTTTTCATAAACCTGGCGTTATTAGGCAAAAAGTGAGCGTAGAACAAAATTGAACTCCATACCGCACTCCGATACCAGCGCTGCTGAAAGCTGCGGTGAGCTTGTTTTACGTGCTTGTGCACGATTTCCCCATAGACATCAATGGGGAGAGTCGGCTAAAAAAAAGTCTAAAAGCAAAATAAAAACAGCGTAAAGGTCCGTAACGCAGCCCCATCGATTCCTATGAGGAAACTAAATTTATGCTTACACCTAACACCCTAACATGAACCCCGAGTCTAAACACCCCTAATCTTACACTTATTAACCCCTAATCTGCCGCCCCCAACATCACCGACACCTACATTATATTTATTAACCCCTAATCTGCCACCCCCGACATCGCCGACACCTGCATTATACTTATTAACCCCTAATCTGCTGCCCCCAACATCGCCGACACCTACATTATACTTATTAACCCCTAATATCTCGCCCAATGTCGCCTCAACCTACCTACACTTATTAACCCCTAATCTGCCACCCCCAACGTCGCTGCCACTATAATAAACATATTAGCCCCTAAACCGCCGCACTCCTGCATCACAAACACTAGTTAAATATTATTAACCCCTAATCTGCCGCCCCTAACATCGCCGCCACCTACCTACAATTATTAACCCCTAATCTGCCACCCCCAACGTCGCCACCACTATACTAAATGTATTAACCCCTAAACCTAACCCCCTAAATATAATTAAAATAAATCTAAATAAAACTTACTATCATTACCTAAATAAGTCCTATTTAAAACTAAATACTTACCTATAAAATAAACCCTAAGATAGCTACAATATAACTAATAGTTACATTGTATCAAGTTTAGGGTTTATTTTTGAAAGTGTGCTATAGGAGCGCCTAACGTGTGGTAAGGCAAGGGAATAGGAGCGCCTAACGTGTGGTAAGGCAAGGTAATTAACAACCTATTTTAACCAATTAAAACATATTAAAACATATTATAACATTTAATATATACAAAAAATCATGGATCCATGCTACACATAAAAACAATCACCGAGATTACGAGTTTTGCGGTAACAGGGGTGCGTTGCTAACAAGCAGTTTTTTTTCACCGCTCACTTAAGACAACGCTGGTTTTACAGGTTTTTTTAAACCCGGCATTAGCCGCAAAAAGTTGAGCGTAGATCAAAATTTAGCTCCACATCTCACCTCAATACCAGCGTTGCTTACTGTAGCGGTGAGCTGGCAAAACGTGCTCGTGCACAATTTCCCCATAGGGATCAATGGGGCAGAACCGGCTGAAAAAAACCCTAACACCTGCAAAAAAGCAGCGTTCAGCTTCTAACGCAGCCCCATTGATTCCTATAGGGAAACAAAAGTTATGTCTACACCTAACACCCTAACATGAACCCCGAGTCTAAACACCCCTAATATTACACTTATTAACTCCTAATCTGCCGCCCCCGACATCGTTGCCACCTACATTATATTATTAACCCCTAATCTGCCGCTCCGGACACCGCAGCCACCTACATTATCCCTATGAACCCCTAATCTGCCGCCCCAACATCGCAGACACCTACTTTTTATTTATTAACCCCTAGTCTGCCGCCCCCAATGTCACCGTAACCTAACTACACTAAGTCTAACCCTAACCCCACCTAACTTAAATATAATTTAAAATAATCTAAATAAAATTACTAAAATTAAATAAATTATTCCTATTTAAAACTAAATACCTATAAAATAAACCCTAAGCTAGCTACAATATAACTAATAGTTACATTGTATCTAGCTTAAGGTTTATTTTTATTTTACTGGGAAGTTTGTATTTATTTTAACTAGGTACAATAGTTATTAAATAGTTATTAACTATTTAATAACTTCCTAGTTAAAATAAGTACAAATTTACCTGTAAAATAAACCCTAACCTAAGTTACAATTACACCTAACACTACACTATCATTAAATAAATTAACTAAATTACCTACAATTAATTACAATTACATTAAATAAACTAAACTACGAAAAAAACAAACACTAAATTACAGAAAAAAATAAAATAATTACAAGAATTTTAAACTAATTACACCTAATCTAATCCCCCTAATAAAATAAAAAAGCCCCCAAAATAATAAAAATCCCTACCCTATACTAAATTAAAAATAGCCCTTAAAAGGGCTTTTTGCAGGGCATTGCCCCAAAGTAATCAGCTTTTTTACCTTTAAAAAAAAATACAATACCCCCCAACATTAAAACCCACCACCCACACAACCAACCCTACTCTAAAACCCACCAAATCCCCCCTTAATAAAACCTAACACTAACCCCTTGAAGATCACCCTACCATGAGACGTCTTCACCCAGCTGGGCACAAGTGGTCCTCCAGAGGGGCAGAAGTCTTCATCCGATCCGGGCAGAAGAGGACCTCCAGACGGGCAGAAGTCTTCATCCAGGCAGCATATTCTATCTTCATCCATCCGGACCGGAGCGGGTCCATCTTGAAGCCAGCCGAGGCGGAGCATCCATCCAGACCGATGACTACACGACGAATGACGGTTCCTTTAAATTACGTCATCCAAGATGGCATCCCTGAAATTCCAATTGGCTGATAGGATTCAGAATTAAGGTAGGAAACAGCTAATAGAATGTGAGCTCAATCCTATTGGCTGATTGGATCATCCAATAGGATTTTTCCTACCTTAATTCCGATTGGCTGATAGAGTACTATCAGCCAATCGGAATTCAAGGGACGCCATCTTGGATGATGTCATTTAAAGGAATCGTCATTCGTCGTGTAGTTGTCGGTCTGGATGGATGCTCCACATCGGCTGGCTTTAAGATGGACCCGCTCCGCTCCGGATGGATGAAGATAGAAGACGCCGTCTGGATGAAGACCTCTGCCATCTGGAGGACCTCTTCTGCCCAGATTGGATGAAGACTTCTGCCCCTCTGGAGGACCACTTGTGCCCGGCTGGGTTAAGACATCTCACGGTAGGGTGATCTTCAAGGGGTTAGTGTTAGGTTTTATTAAGGGGGGATTGGGTGGGTTTTAGAGTAGGGTTGGGTTTGTGGGTGGTGGGTTTTATTGGGGGGGTATTGTATTTTTTTTTACAGGTAAAAGAGCTGATTACTTTGGGGCAATGCACCGCAAAAGGCCCTTTTAAGGGATATTTGTAATTTAGTGGAGGGTAGGGCTTTTTTATTTTGGGGGGCTTTTTTATTTTATTAGGGGGATTAGATTAGGTGTAATTAGTTTAAAATTCTTGTAATTATTTTATTTTTTTTCTGTAATTTAGTGTTTTTTTTTTCCGTACTTTATTTAATTTTAATTAATTGTAGGTAATTTAGTTAATTTATTTAATGATAGTGTAGTGTTAGGTGTAATTGTAACTTAGGCTAGGATTTATTTTACAGGTACATTTGTACTTATTTTAACTAGGAAGTTTTTAAATAGTTAATAACTATTTAATAACTATTGTACCTAGTTAAAATAAATACAATGCTGCCTATAAAATAA
Source organism: Bombina bombina (assembly GCF_027579735.1). Taxonomy (NCBI): domain Eukaryota; kingdom Metazoa; phylum Chordata; class Amphibia; order Anura; family Bombinatoridae; genus Bombina; species Bombina bombina. The sequence goes on from NC_069505.1 coordinate 68,816,458, forward strand.
AAATAAACCCTAAGCTAGCTACAATGTAACTATTAGTTATATTGTAGCTATCTTAGGGTTTATTTTATAGGTAAGTATTTAGTTTTAAATAGGAATAATTTAGTTAATGATAGTAATATTATTTCGTTTTATTTAAATTATATTTAAGTTAGAAGGGGTTAGACTTAGGGTTAGACTTAGGTTTAAGGGTTAATAAATTTAATATAGTAGCGGCGACGTTGGGGGCGGCAGATTAGGTGTTAATAAATGTAGGTAGATGGCGGCGATGTTAGGGACGGCAGATTAGGGGTTAACAAAATTTAACTAGTGTTTGCAAGGCGGGAGTACGGCGATTTAGGGGTTAATATATTTAATAAAGTGGCGGCGATGTCCGGTCGGCAGATTAGGGGTTAAAACTTTTATTTAAGTGTTTCTGATGTGCGGGGGGGGGGGCTCGGTTTAGGGGTTAATAGGTAGCTTATGGGTGTTAGTGTACTTTTTAGCACTTTAGTTAAGAGTTTTATGTTACAGCGTTAGCCCATAAAACTCTTAACTACTGACTTTTAAATGCGGTAGGAGTCTTGACAGGAGAGGGTCTACCACTCACTTCTTCCAAGGTGTTAGGCAAGTCCCATTGAAAAGATAGGATACGCAATTTACGTAAGGGGATTTGCGGTAAACTCGAGTCGCGGAAGAAAAGTGAGCAGTACACCTATACCTGTCAGATTCGTAACACCAGCGGGCGTTAAAAAGCAGTGTTGGAATCTCTCAAAGCTGCTTTTTAAGGCTAACGCAAGACTCGTAATCTAGCCGATAGTTAAAATTTGTACAATGATTAAACAGTACAAAATGTGATGTGATTGATCAAACCTTTGATCACAAATAACGAGATTATTTATTATTTTATTTATTATTTTAATTAGGGTTTATTTTTATTTTACAGGCAAGTTTGTATTTATTTTAACTAGGTAGAATAGTTATTAAATAGTTATTAACTATTTAATAACTACCTAGCTAAAATAAATACAAAGTTACCTGTAAAATAAAACCTAACCTAAATTACACTAACATCTAACACTACACTACAATTAAATCAATTCCCTAAATTAAATACAATTAATTAAATTAAATTAGCTAATTCAAAACAAAAAAACACTAAATTACAGAAAATAAAAAACAAATTACAAGATATTTAAACTAATTACACCTAATCTAATAGCCCTATCAAAATAAAATAAAAGCCCCCCGAAAAATTAAAAAAAAACCTAGCCTAAACAAAACTATCAATAGCCCTTAAAAGGGCCTTTTGCAAGGCATTGCCCCAAAGAAATCTTCTTTTTTACCTGTAAAAAAAAATACAAACAACCCCCCCAACAGTAAAACCCACCACCCACACAACCAACCCCCCAAATAAAAGCCTAACTAAATAAACCTAAGCTCCTCATTGCCCTGAAAAGAGCATTTGGATGGGTATTGCCCTTAAAAGGGCATTTAGCTCTATTGCAGGCCCAAAGCCCTAACCTAAAAAACAAACCCACCCAATACACCCTTAAAAAAATCCTAACACTAACCCCCGTAGATTCACTTACCGGGAGAAGTCTTCATCCAAGCGGCAAGATGTCCTCAACGAAGAAGGCAGAAGTGGTCTACAGATGTGCAGAAGTGGTCCTCCAGATGGGCAGAAGTCTTCATTCAGACGGCATCTTCTATCTTCATCCTTCCGGCGCGTAGCGGGTTCATCTTCAAGACATCCGACGCGGAGCATCCTCTTCTTCCGACGGACTAACGACGAATGAAGATACCTTTAAATGACGTCATCCAAGATGGCGTCCCATAGATTCCGATTGACTGATAGAATTCTATCAGCCAATTGGAATTAAGGTAGAAAAAATCCTATTGGCTGATTGGATCAGCCAAAAAGATTGAGCTTGCATTCCTTTGGCTGATTGGAACAGCCAATAGAATGCAAGCTCAATGCTATTGGCTGATTGGATCAGCTAATAGGATTGAAGTTCAATCCTATTGGCTAATCCAATCAGCCAATAGGATTTTTTCTAACTTAATTCCGTTTGCCTTATAGAATTCTATCAGCCAATCGGAATCTAAGGGACGCCATCTTGGATGACGTCATTTAAAGGTACCTTCATTCGTCGTTAGTCAGTCGGAAGAAGAGGATGCTCCGCGTTGGATGTCTTGAAGATGGACCCGCTTCGAGCCGCAAGGATGAAGATAGAAGATGCCGTCTGGATGAAGACTTCTGCCCATCTGGAGGACCACTTCTGCCTGTCTGGAGGACCACTTCTGCCGGCTTCGTTGAGGACATCTTGCTGCTTGAATGAAGACTTCTCCCGGTAACTGAATCTTCGGGGGTTAGTGTTAGGATTTTTTTAAGGGTGTATTGGGTGGGTTTATTTTTTAGGTTAGGGCTTTGGGCCTGCAATAGAGCTAAATGCCCTTTTAGGGGCAATGCCCATCCAAATGCTCTTTTCAGGGCAATGGGGAGCTTAGGTATTTTTAGTTAGGGTTTTATTTGGGGGGTTGGTTGTGTGGGTGGTGGGTTTTACTGTTGGGGGTGTTTATATTTTTTTTTACAGGAAAAAGAGCTGATTTCTTTGGGGCAATGCCCCGCAAAAGGACCTTTTAAGGGCTATTGGTAGTTTAGTGTTTTTTTTTTGTGATTTAGCTAATTTAATTTAATGTATTTAATTGTATTTAATTTAGGGAATTGATTTAATTGTAGTGTGGTGTTAGTTAAAATAAATACAAACTTGCCTGTAAAATAAAAATAAACCCTAAGCTAGATACAATGTAACTATTAGCTATAGTGTAGCTAGTTTAGGGTTTGTTTTAAATAGGAATTATTTAGTTAATGATAGTAATTTTATTTAGATTTATTTAAATTATATTTAAGTTAGGGGGTGTTAGGATTGGGGTTAGATTTAGGGGTTAATACATTTAATATAGTGGCGGTGACGTTGGGGCGGCAGATTAGGGGTTAATAAGTGTAGGTAGGTTGCGGCGACATTGGGGCGGCAGATTAGGGGTTAATAAGTGTAGGTAGGTTTCGGCGATGTTGGGGGCAGCAGATTAGGGGTTAATAAATATAATGTAGGTGTCTGCGATGTGGGGGCAGCAGATTAGGGGTTAATAAGTATAATGTAGGTGCCGGCGATGTCCGGAGTGGCAGATTAGGGGTTAATAATTATAATGTAGGTGTCGGTGATGTCGGGGGTGGCAGATTAGGGGTTAATAAGTGTTAGGGGTGTTTAGATTTGGGGTTCATGTTAGGGTGTTAGGTGAAAACATAAAATGTGTTTCCCCATAGGAATCAATGGGGCTGCATTACTGAGCTTTATGCTGCTTTTTGGCAGATGTTAGACTTTTCCGCAGCCGGCTCTCCCCATTGATGTCTATGGGGAAATCGTGCACGAGCACATACGACCAGCTCACCGCTGACTTAAGCAGCGCTGGTATTGGAGTGCAGTGTGGAGCTCAATTTTGCTCTACGCTCACTTCTTGCCTTTTAACGCTGGGTTTGTAAAAACCTGTAATACCAGCGCTGCAGGTAAGTGAGCGGTGAGAAAAAAGTTAGTACCGCTCGTTAGCACCGTACAGCTCATAACACAAAACTCGTAATCTGGTTGTTTATTTTTTAATGAAATACACTACTATTTTGGGGTTATTTGGGGATCTGATCTCTGGTTAATTTTATAATCGCTAATTGCTACCAAGATGATAGTAGCTATTAAATAATTGAGGTTGTTACCTTTCCTGGAAAAAGTACCTGCCATACTCATTAGCTTAATTTGCATAAATAATTATACAGTATAAATCAGAAACTAAAGCTGCTAGGACTGATTCCAATACACTTAGAAGAAATTTGACCATGATAGTATTTTTATTTCTTTAGTTAAACTTTAGTTTCAAATTTTTCCTGAACATTAAAAATACCAGCCATATCCAGTAGATTTTAAAGGGACAGTATAGTCAAAATTAAACTTTCATGATTCAGATAGGGCATGTAATTTTAAACAACTTTCCAATTTACTTTTATCATCAAATTTGCTTTTTTCACTTTGTATTCTTTGTTGAAAGCTAAACCTAGGTAGGCTCATATGCTAATTTCTAAGCCCTTGAAGGGGCCACCTTTTAACTCAGTGCATTTTGACAGTTTTTTACAGCTAGACCACGCTAGTTCATGTGTGTCTTAGATAACATGTGCTTTCTCCGGTGGAGTTACCAATGAGTCAGCACTGATTGGCTAAAATTCAAGCCTGTCAAAAGAACTGAAATAAGGAGGCAGTCTGCAGAGGTAATTGCAGAGGTAATCACAGAGGAAACAAGTATATTAATATAACAATGTTGGTTATGCAAAACTGGGGAATCGGTAATAAAGGGATTATTTATTTATTTTCAAACAATACAATTCTGGAGTAGATTTGTCCCTTTAAGTATAAAGCAAATTTTCACCAAACCGATAATGGAAAATGTGCTACTGACAAACAATGAAAATGTCAGATTGTGATTTGTCCACATTAATATGGCTTATCTGAAGGTGTCAATGTATAGATAATTGTTATTTTGATCGTCACCATAGTTTGATATTAAAGTGATGGTAAATCCAATTGTATAAAAAACACTTGGATTTACTATCACTAAAAATAAACAGTAGTTTCAATCATCGTTTACTAAAAAAAGGTGCTAAACTCACCCTATCTGTGCCGCAGTAGATCACTAAACTCAGCATTTCCGGCCACCCAAGGCACAATGCTCTTCTCCTATGAGGTGAAATGTCCACCTCTAAACCAATAGCCATGCTATGATGTCAGTTGACACACACAGCTATTGGTTAACAAGTGGAAATGTCACCTCATTGAAAAAGAGTGCTGTGCCTTGGAGGCACATATTGGGGTATTGAGGCACTGAGTTAGCAATATACCGTACGTGCGGCACATATTGGGGTAGATTTACCAAAGGTAGAGTGGACATGATTCGCTGTAGCAAATCATGTCCACTCAACCTTGCTAAATGCCAACAGCATACGCTGTCGGCATTTAACATTGCACAAGAATTTCTGGTGAAATGCTTGTGCAATGCCACTCCCTGCTCGTATTGGATCGGGATGATTTCAGTAATTGTGGAAAAGTTAAAGAGCAGCGGTCTTACAACCACTGCTTCTTAACTTACGTTTCCGGTGGTCCTTTATGTATATATATATATATATATATATATATATATATATATATATATAATCCATGTGTGTTTCTCAGGAGTATCATAGCCAGTGCCTCACCTGCCTCGGACTTCAACCACACGTCACTTCCGGTGGACCAGAAACGATGGGGCGTTGATGCAGCATCTGCTGCTTAATAAATCGACCCCATAGGATGAGTTTAACACTGTTCTTTTAGTAAATAATTATAGAAACTAATGTTTATTTTTATTGAGGGTAAATCTTAGCGTTTGCTATACAATTGGATTTACCATCACTTTGACATATCTGTTTGCTAGCATAGCACAGCTCCAAAATATGTTGTGTTTTTTTTATTTATTTGGTTTTGTCTAAGATTTTGCTACATAGCCGAGTAGACAACTACACTTATGTTGCTAGGCAAGCAGGAAGATGAGCTCTGCTTTATAATTTTAAAGAAAAAAAAATATAAAAGGAAACTGTGAAATATTCCCTGCTGATATTGCATACCATAAGTTGCCTGAATGTAATAAACACAAATACAACCCAAGAGGTGTGAAATAGACACACATAAACCTTAAAATGCAACACAAAATGAAGAGCACGTGCACGGCCATTGGTCATATTTTTGTGCATGCTTTGATAGACACGTTTTGCAGACACGCTGTGAGCTTGCTCATGTTAGTCACGCAGAAATACTGTGTCATTTTCACTGTAAAGATTGCGATTTGTATTGTCAGAAAAGCTGCACACAGACATATTAACATAAATCCTGATGGAAAGCTTCTGCGTTTGACAGCGTCTCGCAAGCAGACATGTCTTTATGTCACTCTAGCTATTCCTGTGTCGTACACATGAGGTTTAATCACAGGTGTGCAGTGTGAAAAACAGCATTTTATTCTTATGCAGGTGCAGTTTGTTTGTAATACATAGAATCTTTGTAAATAAAAATGGCATTTCTGCTAGGATTTTTTTTTTAACAACAAATGACAAACACACTGATATAACAGCAGGAAAACTCAGAGAACTTTGTATCAAGAGAAAATACTGGTCCATAGTAAGATTGTTTAGAACTCTAAACTTTGATAAAGGGTATTGTTTGACAAAATGTAACTTTCATGATTGCAATATGGCATGCAATTTTAAACAACTTTTCAATTTAGTTTTATTATCAACTTTGCTTTGTTCTCTTGGTATTTTTTGTGGAATACACAAAGAATTTAATTATAAAGACGGCGAAGGATGCCTCTTATCTCAGTGCATTTTAACAGTTTTTGACTGTTAGATAGTGCTAGTTCAAGCGTGTCATATTAAATAACATTGTGCTCACACATGTGGAGTTATTTAAGAGTCAGCACTGATTGGCTAAAATGCATTTCTGTCAAAAGAACTGAGATAAGGGGGCAGTCTGCAGCGGCTTAGATACAAGGTAATCACAGAGGTAAAAAGTGTATTAATATAACTGTGTTGGTTATGCAAAATTGGGGAATGGGTAATAAAGGGATTTGTCTATATTTTTAAGCAATAAAAATTCTGGCATAGAATTTTAATGTCCCTTTAAGGGGATATTAAAGGGCATTATTAAAATGTTTTAATGTGTTAGAGGATTTTATTATTATAGCATGAATAATATGTGTTTAACCCCTGCAAAATCAGTTTGCACATAATTCATCTATTTGTTCTATAAGGTTTTGAATGTGTCACTTTTGCACTAGAGCTTGTCACGCAAATGTGCACTGGCATAACAAGTTAGGCGCAATGCAAATGAGACCTCGCGTTCACATTGCCTGGAAGCATTGCGCTTACGAGAGCGCGCTTCCATAGGCTCCAATGGGAGCTTCATTCTCATGCAGTGACACATGGCAAACCACCTAGCGCAGTACAGGGGATAAGAATATAGCCCCCAACCATGCACTTTTGCACAGTTGCTATAAAATAACAGTGATCTCACCTAAAACTTCAGAAACTTAAGGGTAGTATTATAAGTATTTTTATCAGTAAGTTGCCATTTGGTTCTACCCTATTTTAATGGGACCTTTATATTATTGTGGGTCCTAGGCACTATGCCTTCTGTGCCTATTGGATATTAGATAATTTGGCACTGTGGGAGGCAAAATATTGTGCCACAAATGCATTTTAAAACCTAGTAATAAATAGCTTACTGTGGAGTTTTCAAATGGATTGTAAATATATTAAAATATGGAAACCTAAAGTCATTACATTCATTTTCCCTAGGAATTCTTATGTCAGCATTCCAATAAAAAAATACTAATGTCACATCAACAAATTTATATTAAGATACTTTGTTTATAGATTTCAACCTTTGTGAGTCAGGTGCTCTGCCTTTACAATGATATGCTCTAGAGCAGTGGTTCTCAACTCAAGTGACTTGTATCAACAGTTCCTGCTGGTGGTGGTATAATGGTGTGGGGGATATTTTCTTGGCACACTTTGGGCCCCTTAGTACCAATTGAGCATCGTTTAAATGCCACAGCCTACCAGAGTATTGTTGCTGACTATGTCCATCCCTTTATGGCTACAGTGTACACATCTTCTGATGCTACTTCTAGCAGGATAATGCACCATCAAGCGGCAAATCAAACGGACTACGGACCGATCAGATAATACATAGGAAAAAAGTGTAACTGCATTATGTGATCGGTCCATGTGCCCGTGAAGTCAATGTCTTGACAACCAATAAGGTTGTGTTTCCAGTGTGCCACTAGTGCCTTGTATATGATCAGTGAGGAGTAGGGCTGTGTGCACATGCGCATTGAAGAATACGGGCCATAGAATTTCTCGACCCGTTGTTCTAAAATAAGTCACCTTAAACAGCTCTTTGGAGAAGGTTGGGCCTCTTGCGCATGCGCAGTAAGCGCCCACACCTCAACAGCTGATTTCACGTCACCAGAAGTGACGTAGTGCACGCATTCTTATTATATACAACTTATTTTAGAACACCTGCACTATTCGGTTTTGGTTTTGTTTAAAACTAAACGAAAGTTGAATTTTCATTAAATATTTACATTCGTTTTTATTTAAACAAATGTAAATGTTTCAAAGCTAAAGATGAAACGTTCACCTGTACTCACAATTCTTACCCTAACGCACTCTGAAAAGCGAGCTAACCTGATCCTTTTCTTGCCAGAACCCTGGCTGCACTAACAGAAAGCTTAACCATTCAGCTCACAAGACCTGCACTAAAGCTAGCGCAGGTCCTGGGTTGGGAGCGAGCTCAGCCTCCTATTAGCGCGGACAGGGACCGGGCAAGAAGATTGGTTAGCGCTCTCCAGAGCACGTTAAAAGACCTTTAAAGACCTTTAAAGGGACAGTTTACTCAAACATTTTCTCCCCTTTAATTTGTTCCCAATGTTTCAATTTACCTGCTGGAGTGTGTTAAATTGTTTACAAGTATTTCCTTATATTGGCATTTGAAATAGTTGATTTAGCCTGTGGTATTCCCACCCATCCTGAAAGTTTTTGGCCTCAATGCCATGCTGTGTTAACACATCTAGAAGAAGAAATTACACTCCCAGTAGGTTATAGAAGAGTAATAAAATGTTAATTTTCCTTTGTTCTCTCCATGTAATGGTGATTGGTTTATGGACAGATATAAGATAAAGAAGCAGGTATATGTACACTATGTGATAAAGTAATGAGAACTGATTATACCTACAAGCTCAACCCATTTTATTAGATTGTGGCTTTAAAACACAAAATCAGCTAATTCATATAAACAAATAAGCCTTAAAAAAGCAAATCTCATGCATTTTATACTCCGCCGCTGGTAAAAAAAGTAATTGGAAACACATTAAAGGGACACTGAACCCAATTTTTTTCTTTTGTAATTCAGATAGTGCATGCAATTTTAAGCAACTTTCTAATTTACTCCTATTATAATTTTTTCCTCATTCTCTTGCTATCTTTATTTGAAAAGGAAGGCATCTAAGCTTTTTTTGGTTCCGAACTCTGGACAGCACTGTTTTATTGGTGGATGAATTTATCCACCAATCAGCAAGAAAAACCCAGGCTGTTCACCAAAAATGGGCCAGCATCTACCTGTAAACCTAGATTCTTGCATTTCAAATAAAGATACCAACAGAATAAAGAAAATGTGATAATAGGAGTAAATTAGAAAGTTGCTTAAAATGTTATGCTCTATCGGAATCACAAAAGAAAAAAATTGGGTTCAGTGTCCCTTTAAGGGGAAAACAATTTTATAGTATACTGTCCCTTTAATGTAAGTATTAAGCCTTTAAAAGTAATTTAAAGGAAACTAATAAATACTGATGAATTTTGTCATTATTCTTTCCTTTCTTTTAAATTTTACTGGTGCATTCATTTTGATATGTTTTCATTTACGAAACCAAAAATCAGATTTCCGGTACAAATGTGCATTAGTTTGAAAACGAATATGTTCGATCTTTATTACTTACTAAAACAGAGCATGGCTTGCTGAGATTGTATGTTTCACATGTACATATGTATTAACTAATATTGCTTGTCACAATCATTATTTATTTGCCACATGTCATCGCCCCTAATACTGACTGCAAAGCGAATTACTCATCATACAGTCATATCCCGGTACTATCAGTCAGGGGAATGGCTTCTTTGACATTGACCTTTTCTGTGTTAGCAGAGGAACTTTGATGTCTGCCTCTCTCTCTCTGGATTTCCTCCGAAGGTAATGCTTGGAACCTTTTAAGAGGAATTTCACAATATAATTCTTGCCCTTAAAATGATTATTGCAGCAATAAAAATCAATATGTCATCTTTGCTCCTCTCACAGCTGTACGGTTTAGCAAACTAGACTGATTTTTTTTTTTTTTTTTTGCAAATATATTATCGGTCGTCTGTAACAATGATAACCTTTACATTCCCTGTACAACTCATTGTCTCTCATAAAGCTACACTTATTGAAACAAAAATCATACAGAAGCTACAGAGAATGATACAATCTTCCGGACATCATCCTCAACTGGAATTTTTTTAACGGACTTGAAAATCATCCTCTGAGAAATACGCTGTTATTTCAATGAGAAAAATAAAATACAATGTTTGTGTAAACCAGAGTTTAAAGTGATGGTAAATCTCACTTTTTTAAAATCATATTTGTAATGTTAGTGATATTTTAGATGGAGTTTAAAGGGACACTGAACCCAATTTTTTTCTTTTGTGATTCAGATAGAGCATGCAATTTTAAACAACTTTCTAATTTACTCCTATTATCAATTTTTCTTTGTTCTCTTGCTTTCTTTATTTGAAAAAGAAGGCATCTAAGCTATTTTTTTGGTTCAGCACCATGGAAAGCACTTGTTTATTGGTAGGTGAATTTACCCACCAATCAGCAAGAACAACACAGTGTGTTCACCAAAAATGGGCCGGCATCTAAACTTACATTCTTGCATCTCAAATAAAGATACCAAGAGAATGAAAATAATTTTATAATAGGCGTAAATTAGAAAGTTGCTTAAAATTGCATGCTCTATCTGAATCACGATAGAAAAAAAATTGGGGTTCAGTGTCCCTTTAATTAATCGCTTGTAATAAAGTTTGTGCTATAACTTACTTTTTAATATAGATATGAAATTCAAATACCCCGTGCTCTGCCGCCCACTTTAAAAGTCAATCTTTCTGTGAGCTATCAGTTTGAGTTGTTCTCCAATCAGCGCTCTCCCCTTATGGCACTTTTGTTGTAGCTATAGCGCTGATTGGACAACAATTCAAAACGTTAGCTCACAGAAAAGTTGACTTTTGAAGGAGGCGGCGGAGTGCAGGGTATTTGAATTTCATATCTATATTAAAAAGCAAGTTATAGTGCATCTTCATCAAAAATTGGTAAATTAAACTCCTTCTAAAATATCAGTAACATTCCTGATCTGATTTTAAAAAGGGGAGAGTTTACCATTACTTTAAGTTATTGAAATGCCCAGAAGTGGAAAATATTGTTTATATCAATTTAAAGGGAAACTGCTCCTTTAAGTTTCATTGTTTTTTGTTATTTTATGCAATATAAATATGAAAATTGTAATCTTTCCAATAACCCTTGGGAGATTGGAAAGAAGGTATTCCATGAATTTAAGAACCACAACCCTTCTACATGCATCATAGTGATTGCTTGATATGATCAGGAGTTTAATTGTATCTGTCCCTAATTGGCCAGAGCAAAAGATATCAGATAAAAAAAAAACATTTAAAAGATGTTTCAAGGTGTATGTCACAAAGCAATGCAAATGGCAAATTTTACTAACAAAATAACACTTTAAACGCTGTTATCATATATATTTTTATGCAGATATTTTGTAATCAAATGATTTGGGGCTGGTGCATTATATACATGCAAAATTAACTTTAAAGGGACAGTAAAAATTGATTTTTGATTATTCAAATTGAGAGTGCAACTTTAAACAACCTTCCAATTTACTTATGTTATTTAATTTGCTCTGTTTTTTTTGGTATCCTTTGTTGAAAATGATACCTATGTATGCTCAGGAGCAGCAATGCACTACTGGGAACTAGCTGCTGATTGGTGGTTTTACATAAATACATCTAGTCATTGGCTCACCTAATGTGTTCAGCTAGCTCCCAGTAGTACATTGCTGCTCCTTTATAAAAATGATACCAAGATAATGAAGCATATTTGATAATATAAGTAAACTGTAAAGTAGTTTAAAATTGCATGTTCTATATGAATCATTCATTTCCCTTTAAATTCCCTTTATGGGGAACATTATTTTTTATTTTATTTTCAATTGATCTTTTGTGTATACCATTGTTAGTCAACATTTTTGTTATAGTTTCTATTTCAATCCATCAGTATTTCCAAATGGAAACATTATTTATAATCTCAGATGACTGTAAGTTATTCCAAACCATTAGCTGCCCTTTGAACCAGGAAATTCATTAAATGTACTTATATTGTACAGACCTCCAAATGTCCCTATTTGAGAGGGACAGTTCCTAATTCTAATCTCTGTCTCACAATCCCTCTGTCAGGTTTTTTTTTCCCTATTTTGTTTGCCATGTGCTGCTGGCAGCCATTTTACTCACCTCTCTTGCTGACTATGGTGCATTGTGGGGGATGTTGCTCATTTCATGCACTTCCTTTTATGGCCAGACTGGTGTGCATCATTTGTGTGAGACAGGATGCAGTCTCAGAATTGTGATGTCATCACTTATTATTTTAAGGGCCTCTGTTCAGTATGCTTTGCCTTTGCCTTGTCTCAGACCTGTTTGTGAGAGCTCCTGTGTATTACCTGGCTGCCTGACGTCCTTCCTGGTTCCTAATACCTGGCTTGTTCCTGACTCTGCTGTTTTCCTTGTTCCTGATTCTGGCTCGTCTGACTATTCGCTTTGGCTCCTGACTCAGTTCATCTGACTACCAGCTCTGGTTTTGAGTCATGGCTTGTTATTTGACTTGTGGACTTTTTATTATTTTTTGCTATTAATAAAGGTGTGATTATTTTTGCACTTCTCGTCTCAGTCTGATTCCTGGCACCCTGACACCCTCTGAGAAAGTCTTCTGTCCTGATTTGCAGAGTGTGTCCTTTAGTGCTACCTATAGACTGTCTAGACCAGGAACAGGGAACCTTGGCCCTCCAGATGTTTCAGAACTATATTTCCCATGATGCTCAACTGGACTTTAGAGTCATGGGTAATGTAGTTCTGAAACATCTGGATGGCCAAGGTTCCCCATCTCTGGTCTAGACACACCCACAAACCACTCAGATACGTACACCAACCTGCATGATGGAGGGCTAAGATAGACCCGAAACATTGTTGTTGTTATTTGTTGGACACATGATGAAATAATAAAGTTCCTTTTATATGAGGAGCTGGAGGACTTTTTAACGTAGTAACATAGTAGATGAGGTTGAAAAAAGACCGGTCCATCGAGTTCAACCTATACAAATCTAAAATACTTTCTTTACTTGACTCCTATTGGTGGTTACTAGGTTACACCCCTCCCCCAAGCTAAGGGTAATGTTGCAGGCGCTAGTCCCATCCCTATAATACTTAGAAAAAGCTCCAGTTAGGCTTAAATAATCTCACTAAAAGGTGACCCATTTAATAATAGCAATCATATCCATTAATTTTGTTCTACATATGTCCACAAACCTCTCAGACATTCCCATGATCTCAACCACTACCTACCCACAACTCCACCCGTCCCAACACTGCCCACCTACAAAACAGTGATGGCTCCTGCAGCCTCTTGAATCCCTAATATGGTAACTAGCCAAATATTGTGAGGTATAATTATACAAAAGGACCATCTACAGACAAAAAAACAATAGTCACAATTGAATAATGCATGAGTGCATTTTAGTTTTGAAAGAAGTATTTTTGCAATGTACTAGTATTACCAAAAATACTTCTGGTGAAAAGTAGACCTGTTTCATGAACATATGTACCCGAATTTCAACACAGCGTAAACTCAGACAGCCAGAAGCAATTGCTGGCATGATGCCCTGGCTCTCTGAGCTGTTGCAAATTTGATTTTGAGCACAGCCTATGTACATATGCCTCTGAAGCAGTTATAAGTGTTATTAAAGCATTTTTATTGCAAAAATGCTTCTACTCAAAATTGAAATGCACTTAAACATGTTTCTTTTTGACTATACAAAAATGTCCCTTTAAGTGATCAATAAATCAACATTCTGACTACTTGATTTAAATTTTTAGGTTTCATAGTTTAAAAGTATAATTTAAGCAACAATTTTTAATTGTATTTTTTCCCAATAAACGACCAGATTACAAGTGGAGCACTAATTTATTGCGCACCACAAATGGGCAAATTTGCTCGTTTGCGGGCGCACGATAACCAACCATTATTCAAGTGGCTGGTTATTGTTACTGTGAGCTCACAGTAGCAATTAGCACTTGTAGAATTAACCAGAGATCAGATCTCTGTGCCCCAAATGCCCCCAAAATAAAGTGTAGTGTATTTTATTATTGTACCATTTTTATGTTTTAATAAAATAACTGCACCAGGCAGTTTTTGGGGGCTAAAATTGGCGGTTGTGGGGTGTTAGAAAAAAAAAATGGTACTGAAAAGTGCCTTTACATTTCGGTCTATGGGCGCTGGGCTCTAGTGTGCACTGGCATTACTCATTGGAGCACAACTATTGCTTTCACAAAAGCGATATTTAGCGCTTCACTTGTAATTAAGGTTGCCACCAGCCGGTATTTTACCGGCGCAGCCGGTAATCAGAGAATAGGAGCCGGTGCCAGAATTTTTTTTTTATTTTGCATTCGCTAGCACTTTTTTTTATTTTCACTTCGCCGTCTGCCGCCCTGAGGCTGTATACTACTGTCTGTATACTAACACTCGCTCTTCCTCCTATCCAATCCTATCTGGTGGGTGGGCTGGCTGGCTGTGCGCAGCGCTGTCTCTGTCTACTCTAGTCTCTAGACTGGGGCTGGAGCGTGCAGTGAGTGACATGCCTGACTGTGGGTGTGGCTGATGCTTACCAGCTGTGAGCAGCTTCTTCATACAACAAGAAGACGTTGCGCTGGTAAGGAGCCTCAGTCAGCCTAGCGAGTACTAGTAGATTCTGGACTGGTTTATATTATATAACATATTAAGCATAGCATGTTATTTAACATAACAAAGACTTCATAACCTGAGCAGACATAGGTTGTTACTATTGAAATATGCAGTCCATTGTATTATCCAGAAATGTTTATGTTTTAAATTAATCTGCTTGGGGGCGGGGCCAAGTACCCGACATGGCAGGCAGCAAAATCTTGCAGCTCTACTAATACTATAGATTATACTTCTGATATCTAGGTATATCTCACACATCCAAAGAATTAAGCCTCAGAAATACGTTCAGGGTCATGTACTGAGTCGATAGAGTCACCTATCTACAACCTAATCTCAGCAAGGAACACTACACCACTTTGATAACAGCAGAGGTAGCTGCCGAGCCTTCTAAACATCTAACTCTCATTGATCTCCCAGCTAACACATGCTAATATGGATGAGGATTATTGCGAGCTAATCTGTACTCTGCTTAGAAATCTGGGGAAGCAGATGGTTCGTAATTTCTAGGAAGTTATGCATACTATATGAGCTCAATGCTTTGTAGGTGTCGGCTCTGCAGGAAGAACTGCAAACAAGATGGCGGCTGACTCCGCCCAGCAAGTGGAATATGGAGAGAGCAAATATTCTCTACACATGGCCGAGATGACAGCTATGCAAAGACCTACCCCTGACAATGCTATACATGAGACCCTGAATGGGGCACTCAGTTCCTTCACTGCTATTCAGGAGGTGGGTTCGGGTGAGGATCTGAACACAGCTACCTTTGAGTACTACGAGGCCGCCCTTCCAGTCGATGACAATGCAGCCGGATCTCTGAGCAGCGGAAGACAGAGCATGGCAGTCTGGAAGTGACAAGGTGACATACGATCTACATCTGGAAGAGCTACAAGACAGCCTCCCATAAAGTACAGGTCATCAATCGACGCAAGCTACCTGATCCGACAGCAAGACTTTGTTTTTCACATGGGACATACATTCCCCAGACTCGATCCTGCTCATGGCCTGACCCAGCTACAGTACGTTGCTCCCTTGACTGCTATACAATCCTACGGTCTGGAGTGGGTTCGAGAGGAACCGGAGACTTTGTTGTATGACCCCAAAGCTGATATTGGTTGCACTTGCAGAGCTACGTTTTGGGTCTAATACTATCAAGATATCTCTTACAATATATCTTGAGCATTTATCTAATATACACACTGAAGCACCTTAATGAAAACAGAATGGTTTGATAATTGGTCCTCTCTTTTGGTGTATATCATATACTCACAAACTGCTAACTATCCAATTTTTACTTTATCTATGCCAAGTTTTTCATAAGATTAAATGTTAGTTTGCCTTTGGTCCTTTGTCTAAATTTTAAAAGCAGGTTAATTTGTTCTTATAGGTCATAAGGTGCTGTACAAGCAATTTTTAGACGTATTATCTCCACTCATTTTAGCCCCATACACTCATAGTACCATATTCCGGGCACACACATTCTTTCATTATAGGTCATAAATTGGCAATTATTTATTGGAGAGTTAATGGACATCCTTTATCATAAAAACCCAGACCTTCTGTATAATATTTTCAAAGATGTGAGAGAAGCTTAGCCTCTTGTAAAGTTCAGATCTCCTATCTCATGTAATTCTCTATGTTACCTCACACCTTATGATAAGTGTACTCCTTAACAAACCCCACTAATAAGTTTGACTCATAACGATCTCTGTACATGGCTCTTTTGTACACCTACTGGGGTTCTCTAAACTATGCTATAATCTTAATTAGAAGCTTGTTAGTATGCACTGTGAGACAATCTATTATACTGTGGGTTCAGATATTTCAATATTACAGCAGCATATGGACCCTAAGGCTGCCCCAGTTTACTAACTTATACTGACACGTTTCCAGTGTCCCATGCCATACCCACCCTTTGCACATCATTATAGCTTAGTCATTAGTAAACTATAGAGTGGTTATTGTTAGATACTAGATAAAGACTTTATTTTTTTCCCCTTGAGCTATCTAATTACCTAGTTTAAGACGCAGTTTAGGTACCGGTAATTCATGACTAATTGGAATAAAGTATAGCATAGCTTCTCCTCACCGCATATAGCTCCTATATGAATGATGTGGTCTCACTCTGTGCTCATAATTATCAAACTGTATTTTTTCATTAGATTGATGCCCATATAACTTGTGCACATTTATTCAGTTATATAGAATAGCAATCTTCTGGTGGGCAAATATGGCTGGCTCTCAAATAACTAGATAGCAAGTATTTAAGATAGCACCTATTCTAGCACAATGAAGCTTTATTTCCCTTCTGGAAACTATCATAATTATGTTACAAAGAACAAGTATCAGTTCCCTTTTACCTGTAAGTTAATGAGTTTTGTTTTTTACATATAACTACCTTCTGTCTCAGCGGTGCACTATTCTCTGCTCATGAGCTATATGTCTTGTTGTTCTGGAGTATGCCTATAGATTGTACATCACTTCCAAGTTACTGAGCACAAGGCTCCATTTACTATATATTCTTTCTGACTATACAAGTAAGCTATATTCAATTAGGCTCCCCTTGGTCTAAAAGTAATTATTCCATATACCGTTCCTCCTATTTAGTTTTTAAGTTTAGCAAGGTCCAAGAGCGACCTTTGGAGTTCATGTTGGAGGGTTTCTCTACAGACAATATTCTAAAATTGAGAGCATAGATACCACCTGACTGCCATACATTGTTTGCTTGCACTTAGAGTACATGAATATTCCCTACTATAATTTTCCTTTAGTCTATTGTGTCTTATAACTCTGCATTTTGATTATATATATTTAAGTTTATTGCTCATTATGCAAACACATCTCTAGGACTTTCATTACAATTTACAGGCACCTATTTTGGGCGTACATCACATTGATCACTATACACGCAGAAGTGGTCCATATTAGTCTCTAGTTATGTTATAATTATAATTATTATACATCTGACTATTTTATTCAGTAACAGTCTCCCTAATGCCGGCTCATGGGGGATAAATCACACTTGCACTTAGTCACACACTTAACCCATGTATATATAGCTAGCACTTCCGTGTTTAAGATAGATATTTGTGTATGCAAACTTATCTATTGCATATTATGTTTGTGACAACCCAGGTACTGGATTAGTGCCCCTATCTATTATGCCTATAGTTAGTGCCTAAAAGAAGGTCCTAATTTATTAACTAGACAAATGGTTATTGTTTTTTCTTGATGTATAGTTTTATACTAAGAAGGTGCCTAAGTGTTATACTGTAATATCACTTTTCACTTGTACTTTGTACTATTAGTGTTAGATGTTATTTATATTTCTACCTCTAGGCACACCACCTATTCCCTTCTTGGCTGCTTCGCTGTTTTGATTTAGAAGGCTCCGCCCCCCCTCTTATATCCTACAACTCAGAGTGGCTCTTTGTCCGCTGACTTCCTCCTCTCCCCCTTTATATATATTCATCCTAAGGTCCAGTAGAGGCCTTTCTAAAGACTACCATATATGTTTCATCCCTATGATCGTATGACCCACAATTGGTTAGCTCAGTAGTCACCCCAATAAGCTAATATTATTACAAAACAGAGGATTTAGAAGCTCATGTTACCTACTGTTTTAAGCACTAACTTCAATATAATTTGTAGGTATATTTTCTATGGCCTAGATTTGGAGTTTGGCGGTAGCCGTGAAAACCAGCGTTAGAGGCTCCTAACACTGGTTTTAGGCTACCTCTGGTATTTGGAGTCACTCAAAAAAGGGTCTAACGCTCACTTTTCAGCCGCGACTTTTCCATACCGCAGATCCCCTTACGTCAATTGCGTATCCTATCTTTTCAATGGGATTTTTCTAACTCGGGTATTTAGAGTCGTGTCTGAAGTGAGCGTTAGAAATCTAATGACAAAACTCCAGCCGCAGAAAAAAGTCAGTAGTTAAGAGCTTTCTGGGCTAACGTCGGTTCATAAAGCTCTTAACTACTGTACTCTAAAGTACACTAACACCCATAAACTACCTATGTACCCCTAAACCGAGGCCCCCCCACATTGCCACCACTTGATTAAATTTTTTAACCCCTAATCTGCCGACCGCCACCTACGTTATCCTTATGTACCCCTAATCTGCTGCCCCTAACACCGCCGACCCCTATATTATATTTATTAACCCCTAACCTGCCCCCCACAACGTCGCAGCCAGCTACCTACAATAATTAACCCCTAATCTACCGACCGCAAAGCGCTGCTACTTAAGTTATCCTTATGTACCCCTAATCTGCTGCCCCTAACACCGCCAACCCCTATATTATATTTATTAACCCCTAATCTGCCCCCTCAACGTTGCCTCCACCTGCCTACACTTATTAACCCCTAATCTGCCGAGCGGACCGCACCGCTACTATAATAAAGTTATTAACCCCTAATCCGCCTCACTAACCCTATAATAAATAGTATTAACCCCTAATCTGCCCTCCCTAACATCGCCGACACCTAACTTCAATTATTAACCCCTAATCTGCCGACCGGAGCTCACCGCTATTCTAATAAATGTATTAACCCCTAAAGCTAAGTCTAACCCTAACACTAACACCCCCCTAACTTAAATATAATTTAAATCTAACGAAATTAATTAACTCTTATTAAATAAATTATTCCTATTTAAAGCTAAATACTTACCTGTAAAATAAATTCTAATACAGCTACAATATAAATTATAATTATATTATAGCTATTTTAGGATTAATATTTATTTTACAGATAACTTTGCATTTATTTTAACCAGGTACAATAGCTATTAAATAGTTAATAACTATTTAATAGCTAAAATAGTTAAAATAATTACAAAATTACCTGTAAAATAAATCCTAACCTAAGTTACAATTAAACCTAACACTATACTATCATTAAATTAATTAAATAAAATACCTACAATTACCTACAATTAAACCTAACACTACACTATCAATACATTAATTAAATACAATACCTACAAATAACTACAATGAAATAAACTAACTAAAGTACAAAAAATAAAAAAGAACTAAGTTACAAAAAATAAAAAAATATTTACAAACATAAGAAAAATATTACAACAATTTTAAACTAATTACACCTACTCTAAGCCCCCTAATAAAATAACAAAGACCCCCAAAATAAAAAATGCCCTACCCTATTCTAAATTACTAAAGTTCAAAGCTCTTTTACCTTACCAGCCCTGAACAGGGCCCTTTGAGGGGCATGCCCCAAGAAGTTCAGCTCTTTTGCCTGTAAAGAAAAACATACAATACCCCCCCCCAAAATTACAACCCACCACCAACATACCCCTAATCTAACCCAAACCCCCCTTAAATAAACCTAACACTAAGCCCCTGAAGATCATCCTACCTTGTCTTCACCTCACCTGGTATCACCGATCGGTCCTGGCTCCAAAATCTTCATCCAACCCAAGCGGGGGCTGGCGATCCATCATCCTGTGGCTGAAGAGGTCCAGAAGAAGCTCCAAAGTCTTCATCCTATCCGGGAAGAAGAGTAGATCCGGACCGGCAACCATCATCTTCCAAGCGGCATCTTCTATCTTCATCCGATGAGGACCGGCTCCATCCTGAAGACCTCCACCGCGGACCCATCTTCATCTGGCGACGTCCAACTGAAGAATGACGGTTCCTTTAAGGGACGTCATCCAAGATGGCGTCCCTCGAATTCCGATTGGCTGATAGGATTCTATCAGCCAATCGGAATTAAGGTAGGAATATTCTGATTGACTGATGGAATCAGCCAATCAGAATCAAGTTCAATCCGATTGGCTGATCCAATCAGCCAATCAGATTGAGCTCGCATTCTATTGGCTGTTCCGATCAGCCAATAGAATGCGAGCTCAATCTGATTGGCTAGTGTAGTGTTAGGTTTAATTGTAGGTAATTGTAGGTATTTTATTTAATTAATTTAATGATAGTATAGTGTTAGGTTTAATTGTAACTTAGGTTAGGATTTATTTTACAGGTAATTTTGTAATTATTTTAACTATTTTAGCTATTAAATAGTTCTTAACTATTTAATAGCTATTGTACCTGGTTAAAATAAATACAAAGTTACCTGTAAAATAAATATTAATCCTAAAATAGCTATAATATAATTATAATTTATATTGTAGCTATATTAGGATTTATTTTACAGGTAAGTATTTAGCTTTAAATAGGAATAATTTATTTAATAAGATATACATAAGGATAATGTAAGTAGCGGCGGTTTACAGAGCGGCAGATAAGGGGTTAAAAATAATATGCAGGGGTCAGCGATAGCGGGGGCGGCAGATTAGGGGTTAATAAGTGTAAGGCTAGGGGTGTTTAGACTCGGGGTACATGTTAGGGTGTTAGGTGCAGACGTAGGAAGTGTTTCCCCATAGCAAACAATGGGACTGCGTTAGGAGCTGAACGCTGCTTTTTTGCAGGTGTTAGGTTTTTTTTCAGCTCAAACAGCCCCATTGTTTCCTATTGGGGAATCGTGCACGAGCACGTTTTTGAGGCTGACCTCGTCTGTAAGCAACTCTGGTATCGAGAGTTGAAGCTGCGTTAAATATGCTCTACGCTCCTTTTTTGGAGCCTAACGCAGCCTTTATGTGGACTCTCAATACCAGAGTTATTTTTATGGTGCGGCCAGAAAAAAGCCAGCGTTAGCTACGCGGGTCCTTACCGACAAAACTCTAAATCTAGCCGTATGTTTTTGTGACTATCTTTATCTATTGTACTGATTGAAAATCCTCAATAAAAAAAATATTTAAAAATAAAAAAAAATGAATCTGCTTTACAATTACAATTACATAACACTGCCAAGTAACTGTGCTTTCACGTCTGAATCTACCTTTATTATAAATTAAATAATTTAATTTATAATACAGAGTCAGAGAGGCGACTGTGTGTTGCTTCAGAAAGTGAATTTAATGGTAGATTCACACGTGAAAGCACAGTTACTTGGCAGTGTTATGTAATTGTAAAGCAGATAGGGCATGTTACATTGAGTGAATCTGCCTTTTTTTTGGCCACACCCTTTTGTTGGCCCGCCCAACCATGCCCACTATTTTTTTTAGGAAAAGGTGGCAACCCTACTTGTAATCTGGCCCAAAACCAGGAAACATTTGAGTTTATTAAAATGTTTCCTACTGTACAAGTGACCAAGATACACATCTCAAAATATGTATAAATAGTAACGTCCAATAGGGTTTCTTAAAGGGACACTGAACCCAAATTTTTTCTTTTGTAATTCAGAAAGAGCATGCAATTTTAAGCGACTTTCTAATTTACTCCTATTATCAATTTTTCTTCGTTCTCTTGCTATCATTATTTGAAAAAGAAGGCATCTAAGCTTTTTTTGGTTTCAGTACTCTGGACAGCACTTTTTTATTGGTGGATGGATGTATCCACCAATCAGCAAGGACAACCCAGGTTGTTCACCAAAAATGGGCCGGCATTTAAACTTACATTCTTGCATTTCAAATAAAGATTCCAAGATAATGAAGAAAATTTGATAATAGGAGTAAATTCGAAATTTGCTTAAAATTTCATGCTCAATCTGAATCACAAAATTAAATTTTTGGGTACATTGTCCTTTTAACTGAATGGCTTATGCATTTAAAAAAACTTGAGATAAATAGATTAATGCATTAAAGGGACAGTCTACATCAGAATTTTTATTGTTTTAAAAGATAGATAATCCCTTTATTACCCATTCCCCAGTTTTGCATAACCAACACAGTTATAATAATATACTTTTAAGCTCTGTGATTATCTTGTACCTAAGTCTCTGCAAACTGCCCCTTTTTTCAGTTCTTTTGACAGACTTTCAGTCTAGCCAATCAGTGCCTACTCCCAGATTACTTCACGTGCACAAGCACAGTGTTATCTATATGAAATTCGTGAACTAACACCCTCTAGTGGTGAAAAACTGTTAAAATGCAATCTGAAAAGAGGTGGGCTTCAAGGTCTAAGAAATTAGCATATGAACCTCCTAGGTTAAGCTTTCAACTAAGAATACCAAGAGAACAAAGCAAAATTGGTGATAAAAAGTAAATTGGAAAATTGTTTAAAATTACATGCTCTATCGGAATCATGAAAGTTTATTTTGGCCTAGACTGTCCCTTTAAATGGGATGGAATTGAATTAAACAAAATTGGTGGGAAGTGCTTTGTAATGGAATTATAATTGAAAGGAAATGGCTAAAAGATAATTGCTATTAAATATAAAGTGTATTTTAAAATCTGCTGGAAATATCCTTGAAATGTGTGCATGAAAAATAACAGATATATGTTTTCACACACACCACTCTTTACTAGGCACATATATTGTTTGTATCAAACAATAGACCCTGCATTTTTTAACGCCTCTGCCAGACCTATTGTAGATGTATTAAAAAGAGAAGAAACACAAAACATATATTTCATGATTCATATAGAACAGAAACATTTAAACAACTTTACAAATTACTTCTATAATCTTGATCTCTTGGCATCCTTTGTTGAAAAGCATACATAGACAACACAGTACTGGGAGTTAGCTGCTGATTAGTGACTGTATATAGACTGTGTATAGACCTCGCTGAATACGGCGAGCAATACGCTCGTCATATTCAGCATTGCACCAGCAGCTCACAAGAGCAGCTGGTGCAACGCCACCCCCTGCAGACTCGCGGCCAATGGGCCGCCAGAAGGGTGTGTCAATCAACCCTATCGTACTCGATCGGGTTGATTTCCAGCGATGTCTGTCCGCCGGCCCAGAGCAGGCGTACAGGTTATGAAACAGCTTGATAGATAGGCCCCAATGGCTCACAGATAGAAGTATCTTATTTTCTAGTATACTTCATTTGAGCACCCTATAAAAATGACATATAACTGAAACATAAAAAGGAGCAGTTTCATTTATTTTTGTAAACATAGCTTTACAGCAAATCTGATTAAATGTACAATTATAAACTTTGATGTGGTTTATACTCAAAGATACTGTACAAGCATTTGTTTGGTTTGCAAGCAAGTATACATGAATACAGGTGGCCCTCGTTTTACAACCGTTCAATTTACACCGTTTCAGAATAACAACCTTTTTTTTCCAGTCATGTGACTGCTATTGAAAAGCATTGAGAAGCAGTGCATTTATTAAAATAGCCAGTAGGTTGAGCTGTCCGCTTGTGTTGCAGCAAAGCTAAGCAAGTTGAAATTAATCAGTTTAACCAGACCTGAGCTATCGAGCAGATTTTAAAGAAACAAGATATTCCTGTATATAACTCAGTCCAGATTGGAATGCATAGAAAGAACTGTTTGCAGAAAAATGCAAGTGAAGTCTGTGTTGTGTGATTATTTTATTAGGTTTTTAATGCTGTTTAGCAAATGTTTTTGTTCATTTAACTTAATTTAATTATATATTCTGTCTTGTGTGATTATTTTATTAGGTTTATAATGCATTTAAAGTCTTCATTTCAAAGCTTTAAAAATAATTTATTATGTGTTACTTATGAAATTTTGAGAGGGGCTTGGAACCTATCTCCCGCACTTCCCATTGACTTACATCATAAACTGGGTTTCAATTTACAACGGTTTCAATTTACAACCATTCCTTCTGGAACCTAACCCCGGCGTAAACTGAGGGCTACCTGTATTACTTTGCATTTCCTTTTAGAACAAGCATGGATATACAAGGATGGCTTTAGCAAACACCCATGTTTGCATACCTTCCAACTGTCCCGATTTGTATGGGACAGTCCCGAGTTCTGATGTCTGTCCTGCTGAGATAGCTCACTGTCCCGAATTGCCCCTCTTCTGCCTGCTGTTACACTGAAACTTTTTTATTTATATAAATATATATATATTTAAATGGGGATTTTTGTTTATAACCCTCCTTATTCCAAATTCCTAAATCATTCCCGCCTCCTGTTTCCCCAGCTTTGCCTCTTCACCCACCCTCATTATTTTTTAAACAATAACAGTCAGTGAGCTTACTGACCACCCTCTTACCCCCTCCCCCAGCCACCAATGGGCAGATTGCTTACTTGACAAGGTGGTTGGGAGCAGCAGCGAGGAGGCATTAGATCCAAATAGGAATATATGTAGAAATCAAGAGGAGCAATGTTCAGTGTACATCCGGTAGCATTTTCATTCATCCTTGGTC
Organism: Bombina bombina; assembly: GCF_027579735.1. Lineage (NCBI taxonomy): Eukaryota > Metazoa > Chordata > Amphibia > Anura > Bombinatoridae > Bombina > Bombina bombina. The sequence continues at coordinate 68,841,326 of NC_069505.1, forward strand.
CAATTGTATCCCTCACCTTTTGCTAATGAAGAGCAGGCTGTTACTATTTTTTGCCATATTGTCCCTCTTAATTTGTCCCTAGTAATAGGTTACCGGACTGCACAGATGGTTTAACTCTATGTGATTGTGGAGCTTTTTGTCACCTGGGCACATTCCTTTAGCTTTAGCTTCAGTAGAGTACACACTAAGGGGCATATTTATTAAAGGTCTTGCGGACCTGATCCGACACTGCGGATCAGGTCTGCAAGACCTTGCTGAATGCGGAGAGCAAAACGCTCTCCGCATTTAACATTGTGAGCTGCTGGTGCAACGCCGCCCCCTGCTGACTCGCGGCCAATCGGCCGCCAGCAGGGAGCTGTCAATTAACCCGATCGTACTCGTACTCGTTTATTTCCAGCTTTTCATGTCCGCCTGCTCAGAGCATGCAGACAGCATTATGGAGCAGCGGTCTTTAGACCGCTGCTTCATAACTTGAAGACTCGGAGCTTGATAAATGGGCCCCTAAAGGGACACTTACTAATGGTAGTTTAATGCAATAAATCCCTTGTGGGGTCTACTTCCCCTTTCCTGATGTGAATTATTTCAGCACATGTAGGTGACGTTAGTCTATTGTTGTCACTTCAGTACTGCAAATGTCCCCAGTATCATGTAAATGTGGAAAAGCAGGAACTATAGTGTTAATCAGCATCCCAAATCCTAGGGGGAAGTGCTCTGGAGTTGTCCTGTCTTATCTAAGTTCTAAGTTCCTCCCTGCTAATTAAAGGGACTGTCTACACAAAATTGTTATTGTTTAAAAAGATAGATAACACCTTTACTACCTGTTCCCCAGCTTTGCTCAACCAACATTGTTATATTAATATACTTTATAACCTTTAAACCTCTACATGTCTGCCTGTTTCTAAGTCACTACAGACAGCCTCTTATCACATGCTTTTATATTAGTTTTTCACAACAGGAGACTGCTAGTTCATGGTGTGGGCCATAAAGATTGTGCTCACGCCCGTGGAGTTATTATGGCTAAAATGCAAGTCAATAGATAATAAATAGCCACGTGATCAGGGGACAGTTTGCAGAGGCTTAGATACAAGGTAATCACAGAGGTAAAAATTGTATTAATATAACAATGTTCGCTGTGCATAACTGGGGAATGGGTAATAAAGGGATTAGCTATCTTTTTAAACAATAACATTTTTGGAGTAGACTGTGTCCCTTTAACTAGACAAACCAGTGGAAATACTCTGTGTGTATAATAGGAATCTTATGGCGAGATTACGAGTTTTGCGGTAACAGGGGTGCGTTGCTAACGAGCCTTTTTTTCCCACCGCTCACTTAAGACAATGCTGGTATTACAGTTTTTTTTTTTTTTTTTTAGATTTCAAAAAAGCTTTATTGAAACAAAAATGTCATACAAGGTATACATTGATTATACTTCGATGTTACATTATAAATCAAATCTTAATAACAATTTGAGAGAACAAGAGTCTATCAATTTGAACCAGCTCGGCAACATCCAACTACTGATGTTGCATTTGTTCATTGTTTCTTACAAAGTCAGTTGAGAAGATAATGGATTAAATAATAACACTCATGCAACGGAAATATTCATTTTGTACCTACTACGGTGCAAAGTTTTGGACACATACTGAATCTATTCAAAGAAACACAAAATGATAACCATCTATTATCTATGTATGTACTATATACATTAACCGCCTTGTGCTAATCCACATCTGTCTTTCTATAAGTTGTGATTATAGTAGGTGGATAATCATGTCTGTGTACCTAATGCAATACCCCTAGCCACCTACAGGCAGTGTCTGTGGGGGAATGTTGTTTCCACAGGAGTGTCATTAGTTTGTGTGTTTCCGTGGTGCCTGATTGTAAGTGGTGGTATCTCTCCAGTTGGAGAAAATTTTCTACTTGCGCTCTCCACTCTTCTACTGTGGGAGGATTATTCGATTTCCAACGTTTAGGTATAATGTTTTGACACTGTTAATCATTAGAATGAGCAGGTGCTTGGCTATATTGTTATTGGTTTTAGGGAGAGACATATATAAGAGTATCAGGGGATCGTTAGGTATTTGTTGTCCTATCACTTCCGACATAAATCCTAGAACCTCTGTCTAAAATGTATTCAATCTATCACAACTCCACCAGATGTGTGTCAGGCTGCCTTCTTCCCCACAGCCCCTCCATCATTTATTACTCGCTGTCCTGTATATTTTACGGAGTCTGCTGGGGGTAAGATACCAGCGTGTGAGGAGTTTGTAGTTGGTTTCCAGCACCCTAACTGATATGGAAGATTTCTTGTTTTCTAGAAAAGCTCTCTGTCAGTCCTTGTCCGGTATAGCTAGTCCTAGTTCTTTTTCCCATGCTCTGGTGTAGCTGGGTAGGTCCTGTGAGTCACCTTTCATTAGTTGTTTGTATATTAGTGAGATTAGATGTCTGGGAGTGTCAATAGAAAGACAGAGGGTTTCAAATGGCGTCAGTTTTCTGGTTAGATACTGTCTCTTAGGGTGGGTCTGGAGTATTACAGTTTTTTTTTAAATTGGCGTTAGCCGCAAAAAGGTGAGCGTAGAGCAGAATTTAGCTCCACATCTCACCTCAATACCAGCGCTGCTTAAGTCAGCGGTAAGCTGGCTAAACGTGCTCGTGCACGATTTCCCCATAGGAAACAATGGGACTGAGCTGGCTGAAAAAAAACCTAACACCTGCAAAAAAGCAGCATTCAGCTCCTAATGCAGCCCCATTGTTTCCTAAGGGGAAATGCATTTTATGTCTGCACCTAACACCCTAACATGAGCCCCGAGTCTAAACACCCCTAATCTTACACTTATTAACCCTTAATCTGCTGCCCCCGATATCCCTACATTATATTATTAACCCCTAATCTGCCACTCCGGACACCGCCGCCACCTACATTATACTTATAGACCCCTAATCTACTGCCCCCAACATCGCCAACACCTACATTATATTTATTAACCCCTAATCTGCCCCCCCCAACGTCGCCGCAACTATATTAAATTTATTAACCCCTAATCTGCCGCCGCCAACGTCACCGCCACTATTATAAATTTATTAACCCCTAAAGCTAAGTCTAACCCTAACCCCCCTAACTTAAATATAATTTAAATTAAACAAAATTAATTTACCATAATTAAATAAATTAATCCTATTTAAAACTAATTACTTACCGATAAAATAAACCCTAAGCTAGCTACAATATAACTAATAGTTACATTGTAGCTAGCTTAGGATTTATATTTATTTTACAGGCAACTTTGTATTTATTTTAACTAGGTAGAATAGTTATTAAATAGTTATTAGTTATTCCCTTGAATTCCGATTGACTGATAGAATTCTATCAGACAATCGGAATTAAGGTAGGAAAAATCCTATTGGCTGATGCAATCAGCTAATAGGATTGAGCTCGCATTCTATTGGCTGATTGGAACAGCCAATAGAATGCAAGATCAATCCTATTGGCTGATTGGATCAGCCAATAGGATTTTTCCTACCTTAATTCCGATTGGCTGATAGAATACTATCAGCCAATTGGAATTCAAGGGACGCCATCTTGGATGACGTCATTTAAAGGAACCTTCATTCTTCGCTTGGACTTCGTTTAAAGAGGATAGCTCCACGTCGGCTGGATTGAAGATGGACCCGCTCCGCTCCGGATGGATGAAGATAGAAAATGCCGTCTGGATAAAGACTTCTGCCGCTTGGAGGACCTCTTCTGCCCAGATCGGATGAAGACTTCTGCCCCTCTGGAGGTCCACTTGTGCCCGGCTTGGTGAAGACGGCTCAAGGTAGGGTGATCTTCAAGGGGTAGTGTTAGGTTTTTTTAAGGGGGGATTGGGTGGGTTTTAGAGTAGGGTTGGGTGTGTGGGTGGTGGGTTGTAATGTTGGGGGGGGTATTGTCTTTTTTTTTTACAGGTAAAAGAGCTGATTACTTTGGGGCAATGCCCCGCAAAAGGCCCTTTTAAGGGCTATTTGTAATTTAGTATAGGGTAGGGCTTATTATTTTGGGGGGCTTTTTTATTTTATTAGGGGGATTAGATTAGGTGTAATTAGTTTAAAATTCTTGTAATTCTTTTTTTATTTTCTGTAATTTAGTGGGGGGGGGTTCGTATTTAATTTAATTAATTGTAGGTAGTTTAGGTAATTTATTTAATGATAGTGTAGTGTTAGGTGTAATTGTAACTTAGGTTAGGATTTATTTTACAGGTATATTTGTCTTTATTTTAACTAGGAAGTTATTAAATAGTTAATAACTATTTAATAACTATTGTACCTAGTTAAAATAAATACAAAGTTGCCTGTAAAATAAATATAAACCCTAAGCTAGCTACAATGTAACTATTAGTTATATTGTAGCTAGCTTAGGGTTTATTTTACAGATAAGTATTTAGTTTTAAATAGTATTCATTTATTTAATTGTATTAATTTTATTTAGATTATTTTAAATTATATTTAAGTTAGGGTGGGGGTTAGGGTTAAGTATAGACTTAGGTTTAGGGGTTAATACCTTTAATATAGTAGCGGCGACGTTGGGGGTGGCAGATTAGGGGTTAATAAATGTAGGTAGGTGTCGGCGATGTTAGGGACAGCAGATTAGGGGCTAATATTATTTAACTAGTGTTTGCGAGGCGGGAGTGCGGCGGTTTAGGGGTTAATATATTTATTAAAGTGGCAGCGATGTCCGGTCGACAGATTAGGGGTTAATATATTTATTAAAGTGTTTCAGATGTGGGGGGGCTCGGTTTAGGGGTTAATAGGTAGTTTATGGGTGTTAGTGTACTTTTTATCACTTTAGTTAAGAGTTTTATGTTACAGCGTTAGCCCATAAAACACTTTATACTGACTTTTAAATGCGGTAGAAGTCTTGACAGGAGAGGCTGTACCGCTCACTTCTTCCAAGACTCATAATACCAGCGTTAAGCAAATCCCATGGAAAAGATAGGATACGCAATTGACGTAAGTGGATTAGCGGTAAGCTCGAGTCGTGGAAGAAAAGTGAGCGGTACACCTGTACCTGCCAAACTCGTAATACCAGCGGGCATTAAAAAGCAGCGTTGGGACCTCTCAACGCTGCTTTTTAAGGCTAACGCAAGACTCGTAATCTAGGTGTTAGTTTCTACAATTATTGCCTTCTTGGCTTATCTTATATTATATAATTCGGGAAAATAATATGTGACTATAACTGAAACACATAATAAAGCAGTGTAAATACAATGGTGTGTGTATATTAGGAACATTAGCTCTTAGTTTTCTACCATTATTGCTGGTGTTCTATCAGATCACCAAACGGAAGTGACATTCCATCAGCTGTCTGACCGAAAATACTCACCTTGCATGGGCTCCTCCGTGTTATCGCATTTCAATCCTAGCACATCACAAATTACTTTCTACCCATCAGATTCTTGGACGCTTTTAAAGCGCATGTGCGCACAGAGGTGTAGTTTATATATGTAAGGCATGATGGGTAATGTAGTTTAATTTTAAAGACCTACTATACCTTTAATAAACAGTTATAACAAGTCACATTAAATTTATTTTTGATAAATTAATAAACTGAACCTTAAAGAATTAGATGCTGATATTTTTAAACCAGCTTTATTGAGAAAGAAAAATACAAACCTGTACTTTGAAATATATAATGGAGTCTAATACAAATCGGTTGGTTTAAAAATATCAGCATCTAATTCTTTAAGGTTCAGTTTGTTCATTTTTAAAAAATAAATTCATGTGACTTTTTAGAACCGTATATTAAAGGTACCATAGTTCTTTAAAATAAAACTACATTACCCATCATGCCTTAAATATACAAAATACACCTCTATGCGCGCATGCGCTTTAAAATTGTCCAATAATCTGATGGGTAGTAGTAATTTGTTACATGCGCAGTGAGTATTTGCGGTCAGACAGCTGGCAGAACATCACTTCCGTTTGCTGATCTGATATGTTTGCTTATCTGAAAGAACACCTTCTTTGGCTTATCTGATAACACAGAATAAACATACAGAATTATATGGGGTATATTTATCATAGTGCGAGCGGACATGATACGATGTAGCATATCATGTCCGCTGCACATCGATAAATGCATACGCTGTCGGCATTTATCATTGCACCAGTAGTTCTTGTGAACTGCTGGTGCAATGCCGCCCCCTGCAGATTTGTGGCCAATCAGCAACTAGCAGGGGATGTCAATCAACCCGATCATATTTGGCCTCAGAGCAGGCGGGCAAGTTATGGAGCAGCGGACTTTAGACCACTGAAGGCTCACCAGAAACAAGGGGCATCAAGCTCCATAAGGAGTTTGATAAATCGCCCCCTCTGACTTTATAGCTGAAACTAATAATAAAATAAATTGCAGTTTATATGCTACTGGTGTGTGTATAGTCAGAATGCTTTGTACACAGACAACATGGTTAGCCACTGTCATAAATTTAGTATAAAATTAATTGTTTTGTAGTTCTTATCTGATACAGCCAATTAGGGATGGATAGATAGATAGATAGATAGATAGAGAGAGAGAGAGAGAGATAGATAGATAGATAGATAGATAGATAGATAGATAGATAGATAGAGAGATAGATAGATAAATAGATGATAGAGAGATAGATAGATGATAGATAGAGAGATAGATAGATAGATAGATAGATAGATAGATAGATAGATAGATAGATAGAGAGATAGATAGATAAATAGATGATAGAGAGATAGATAGATGATAGATAGAGAGATAGATAGATAGATAGATAGATAGATAGATAGATAGATAGAGAGATAGATAGATGATAGATAGATGATAGAGAGATAGATAGATGATAGAGAGATAGATAGATGATAGAGAGATAGATAGATAGATAGATAGATAGAGAGATAGATAGAAAGATAGATAGAGAGATAGATAGATAGATGATAGAGAGATAGATAGATGATAGATAGATGATAGAGAGATAGATAGATGATAGAGAGATAGATAGATGATAGATAGATAGAGAGATAGATAGATAGATGATAGAGAGATAGATAGATGATAGAGAGATGATAGAGAGATAGATAGATGATAGAGAGATAGATAGATAGATAGATAGATAGATAGATAGATAGATAGATAGATAGAGAGATAGATAGATAATAGAGAGATAGATAGATAGATAGATAAATAGATAGATGATAGAGAGATAGATAGATAGATAGATAGATAGATAGATAGATAGAGAGATAGATAGATAGATAGATAGATAGATAGATAGATAGATAGATGATAGATAGATAGAAAGTTTTACAGTTGCATTGCATTTTTCATTGCAAACAATCTGCTCCATGTATACACATATATGTTTAGACACATTCATGCATACATACATATATACACAATTATTCACATGCATAAACGCACTCACATATTTGCTAAATTGTAATAGTTTCTTCTTGTATGTTTTATGGGTCAGCATCCTATATATATATTACACACAAACACATACCTCCCAACATTTGGAGATTGTGTGTATATATACACACATATAATTATATATATATATATATATATATATATATATATATATATATATATATATATATATATATATATATATATATTTTAGTTTATTCAATGAGCTCATATATCCAAACAGGGTTAAAAATCACTGGGTAGCATCTATTCGCCTTGTTGTTTGCCCAAGCCACAGAAAGAACTTCAGCTAATGAAATAACTAATTAGATTTTTGTAATCCGGTCATCATTGTGTTCAGGAGGTGACATTTCTGCAGGATTTCTCGGATGTTCTCTCAGCGCACACGGCGGGACACTATCCCTGGGTAATTTGCTTCGTGTCATTTCGCCAGAATGGCAGGTCTCTGTGTTGGTTTAATGAAATCGCTGCCTTGGATAATGCAGCCGTGTCACTCAACATTTTAATGTGGAAGGATTGTGAAGATGGTGATACAGAGAAGCCCACATCACAAATCCCTTTTCTTTCAACTAGATAATAGAAGGACAGGAAGCTTATTGTGTGAGACTCACAGGCTTTATACATTTCAATAGCTTTGCAAAAATGTGTTTTAGTATGACACAAAAACACTGAGTTCTGGAGCATTTGGAAAATAGTGTGAGAATAGCACACAATACAATATATACATGGTTGGTGGAGCACAAAAAAAATAGCGCTATTGAGTGCAAACACTGCACAAGTTAAATCAATAGGGCTCCTATTCTTGTGCTCATATTACAAGTTGAAAGTAAAAAGTTTGCATGAGAGCAAAAGTCCCAGGTGCGCTAAAATCTGGAGGTTGGAAAGTGCGACTTTGCTAACTTCCTTTCCTCGTAGACTTCTATGGGGCACTCTACAAAAGTCTCTTCTGGCTTTTGCTTGCACTCTAACCCCAATTGTGCTAAAGCCGAAAGTGCGCTAAGAAATACTTGAGATACCTTTCTTCTTTACTTAGAACAAAATGTTATTTCTATTTTTAGATATATATATTTACTGTATATATTTAAATAAATATATATATATATATATGCGCTTCTCTCTATCTGTATTATGTCTCCCTAAGATAAAAAGGGGCAACTAGACGTGGACTCCTTGCTCTGTGTGCTTAGAGGAATATGGCTACACCTCATTGATAAGGCCCAATGAAGGCCGAAATGATCTTCTGGAGTTGCCGTGTTCCTTGTTCAGAGAGAAATAGATGGGATCAGACTGATATACTACAGGAGAGTTCTTCTCTGTGAAAAGCATTGCTGGGCTAAAATAAGCTGCACCCAGGTGGTAAATCGCCATAGAACAAGCTAACTAGTTATTGTGCTGGTTGTTCGTTCCTGAGTGTGTGCTTCTTTCTATGTGTAATCTATCTGTCTATCTATCTATCTATCTATCTATCTATCTATCTATCTATCTATCTATCTATCTATCTATCTATCATCTATCTATCTATCTATCTATCTATCTATCTATCTATATATATATATATATATATATATAAATACACTAGTCGATAAGTCTTCTCAGATGGCAGTCTAATGTACAGTACACTAACCTAACACCCCCTAACCTAACAACCCCTAACCTAACACCCCATTAAATAAACCCAAATTACCTAAACTAATACATTCTAAAGTTACAAAAAAAAACAAAAAACTGAGTTTACAAAAAATAAAAAAGCTAACATTACAGAAAATAAGCAAATCAAATTACCAAATTTAACAAAATTAAACCTAATCCCTATTAAAATAAAAAAGACCCCCCTAAATAAAAACACCCCCTATTCTTATAATAAACTACCAGTAGCCCTTAAAAGGGCTTTTTGCAGGGCATTGCCCCAGATAATCAGCTCTTTTTTACAAAAAATATACAAAGTCCCACCTAACATTAAACCCCCCAACAGCCAAAATAAAAGAACATAACACTAAAAAACTACCCATTGCCCTGAAAAAGGGCATTTGTTTGGACATTGCCCTTAAAAGGGCATTTAGCTCTTTTTCTGCCCATCCCTAATCTAAATAAAACAAATCCCCCCAAAAAAACCTTAAAAATCCTAAATCTAACCCCAAGGTTGGTACTCACGGTTCCTGAACCTCTTCTTCTTCCAGGAACATCCTGCGCGGAGCGGAGCTGAAGACCGCAGAGCTGAAGACCGGCGACCCTGGAACTGAAGACCGGCGACCGCGGGGCCATGGAGCGTGGAGGATCCTCTTTGTACAATCTCACCGTACACTGAATAGTGAATTCAAGGTACGCGATTAAAGATGGCGTCCCATGAATTCCTATTGGCTGATTTGATACTCTTAATTCAAATCAGCCAATAGGATGAAAGCTACTCAAATCCTATTGGCTATTTAAATTAGCCAATAGGATGAGAGCAAGTGAAATTTTATTGGTTATTCAAATCAGCCAATAGAATTCCACTTGCTCACATAGCTATATTGATATATTTACTAAAAGCATTTCTGCTAATGGAAGTATATTGCAAAAATGCATCTTTTTAAATTTAAAATGCACCATGCCAATTTCAGTTTTGACCTTTCTGTTCCTTTAATGCAGGGAAGTGTGACAAATGCCCTGATGATCAAAGAATCACCAAAGTGTCGATATATTCAAAGTGATCTGTTGAAGGATCGATATTGCCAGTGAAATTTTCAAAATCAAAATCAGTGTTTAAAGGAAGTCAAACTGGTGGCCCGCAGGTCTCATGCAGTCCACAACCTAAAAAAAAAAAGAAAAATAATAATAATAATTATAATATGCTTATTACTTAAAATTCAAGCACGCTTACTGTTAGGGTTGCGCATGCGTGCAACCTCCATTCAGCTCTCCATTACAATGACTGTATCCCATTGCAATTCACTTGTTGTATAGTGAGCAGCTGAGCTAAGGTATCAAGATCATTAAAACCCTTGAAATTTTAATGAACCCCATTGTTATTTAAAAAAAATAAAAAGGCAAACGCAGATAAGTGCATAAAAATGTATTTGAGACATGCAGCACTTCTATATAAGTGTTCATTACTATAGCAGCACTGATTTCACACATCATTTTTGCCCATTCCTTTAACTAAAATCATATACTTTATATTTTATAAATAAATCTTAAATATATATTTATTTTATCTGGGAGAGCAAACAGATGAAGCATGTGTGTCACCATCTTAAAAACATTAGAGCAATTTCCATCAAGCCAGAGTAAGTTACTTTGGGGTTAGAACACAATCTTTTGAATTGTATACAGTTATAGAAAACACCACTGCTGTGTTTAGCAATGGCAAGATATGTAGGTTGTGTGTGGCACACATGAGTTGCACTTGTATGGAAAATGACCCGCGACTCAAATGAGTTTGATACTCCTGCCCTAAACCAACATAGCCCCCACCTCAACCTAATCCCCTACACTAATAACCCCTAAACCAACATAGCCTCCACTTCAACCTAACCCCACTATGCTATTAACCCCTAAACCAACATGGCCCCCACCTCAACCTTTCCCCACCACATTATTAACTTCAAATGTGCCATAATCCACAACAGTTAATTACAACAAAATATCACAAAAAGAATCAACCTAACTCCACAACAGTAAACAACAACAAAGCAATCTCATAAACCTCAGCGCTGCGGAATCTGTTGGCGCTCTACAAATACCTGATAATAATAATAAACCTAAACCTAAAATTTAACAACAACAAAGCAAACAATACATAAAATAAAAAACTAAAATCCGTAAACTTCAACAACAAATATTTAGTACTCACAATCTGAAGTTATTTCTTCATCAGATTTAATCCACCAAGAGAAAAAAAAATCCATGATGAAAGAAAAAATTCAAGGAATCCTCTTCTTTTCTTCATCAGATGTAATCCACAAGAGGTCTGATGGCCACTGATCCTCTTTGGTGGCGGCGGTGGCTCCTCTTCATTTTCTGTCCCACAGCATTCTTATTTTCTTGCTGTCAGTTCCCCCTTTTTATAGGGGTGTCCTGACAGTTCTATTGGTTAATGGGTTTTTTTTTAAAAATCAAATCCGCCAACAGAATGATTTTTTTTTTAAATCAGGCAATAGGAAGAAAGCAAATTCTATTGGCTGATTTTTCATTGAAATTAATATAAATGTTCTCTACTCCTATTACCTTTAATATTTATGCAGAAGAGCTGTTCTAATCCTCTTCTTCTTCATAGAATCCAGGGTCATGCTACAGGTACCCCCAGCATGCTACAAGTATATTAGTGTAGCGGATCCCTTCTCTTTTAGTGCAAATTGGCAGGGGGGGGGGTTAATCCAAACTTCTTTGAAGAGTCCAGGACCGAGCTAATAGAAGAGTAAGGAGAATGGATCTGCTGCGCTAATGTACCTGTAGCGCACTTAAGTCTTTAAAGAGCATGCCACAGGTAAGTAATACACCTAATTTAAAGAACAACGAATATACTAATGAATTATATTTGTAACAAAGGAAACAGTGCACCTCCGATTCACATAATAATTTATTTCAAAAGAAAAAGACTGCTAATGCAAATGCAGTTACTAGAAAGACAAGAAAAAAGTACAGTGCTCATCCAATCCCATATGATAGGAAATGTTCTCAATTTGTTTTTGCTGAGTCCAAACTTCCCTCTGAAAAGTGAAAATTTTCTGAATGTATCAAAAGAACTTTAGGATCGTCACAGCTGGGGAATCCTAACACTGGGAGAATTTACTGGTTACTTCCCAATGCATTTTTGTCTGCACAAAACTTTGCAGACTTCCTCAGGGGTCTTTGTAAAATACAAGTTAGTGCATTTATTTGGATATTTGTTTAGTTTTCGAATATTCCTATTTTCGTTACAATTAAACAAATGTACATCCCTAATTATTATGGTTATGGAAATGGCAGAATATTCTGTCCCACCAACTTAAAAAACGTCAACATCTGACATTTATATACAGTATAAAACAGAAGTGAGTACACCCCTATGCAATATCCCTTAAACTTCAAATTATTAAAAATGATATCACCTTACAGTAATTGCATTACTTCTCAGCTGAACAGTAGGGTATTTGATCTTTTGTAAAATTAAAAAACGAACGCCTAAATTACGAGTTTTGCGCTACACCGGGTGCGTAAATAACACAATAAAATGAGCGTTATTGCATTTTCATTAGCACTGCCATTACGAAAAACCTCTTTGTGCTGTGCTTTATGGTGCGTTAAGCTCCATACCGCACAAAAGCCTAGGGCTAAGTTTACATGCTTTTGCACGCTTTCCCCCATAGACATCAATGGGGAGAGAGTGTTAGAAAAAAACAAACACCTGCGATCGTGGAATGGCAAATTTCCGTAACACAAGTGAACGTAGTGAACTGCTTGTGCAATGCCACCCCCTGCAGATTTGTGGCCAATCAGCCGCTAGCAGGGGGTGTCAGTCAACCCGATCGTATTCAATCAGGTTGATTTCTGTCCACCGCATCAGAGCAAGCTGACAAGTTATGGAGCAACAGTTTTTAGAAAGGCTCGTCAGAAACAAGGGGCCTCAAGCTCCATACGGAGCTTTATAAATATGCCTAATCCGCCTTTCCGTTATTAACCCCTAAACCTCCAGCCCCCCACATAGTGGGCGATGTGGGGGACAGGCGGTTTAGGCATTACTAGATTTATTTAGTGTTGGCGATGTGGGGAGTCGGCAATTTAGGGGTTAATAGCTTTATGTTAGCATTGGCAATGTGGGTGGGGGCATATTAGGGGTTAATAAGTTTAATAAAGTATTTGCGATGCAGGAGGGTGGCGGTTTAGAGGTTAATAGGTAGTTTATGGGTGTTAGTGTACTTTGTAACATTTTAGTTTTGAGTTTTGTGAAACATTTTTGTTTTGCAAAATCCATAACTACTGGTCTCAAATCGCGGAATGGCTCGTGTCAGTATAGGCTGTAACCCAAGCATTTTTTTAGTGTGGAATGGAGGGTTTGCGTTAAGGCTAAAATGCTTGCGTTACAGCCTATACCACCACGACTCGTAAAATGCATTACCGCCCATTCCACACGCAATGGTCAATTTTTCAGTGCAACTTTTAGCCGTAAAAGTTTAGATTTGATATGGATAACTTCCTTCTATTAGGTGCCCAGATTCAGTGAATTATGTCGGGCTGCTGTCAGTGATGAAATTTTAATATCACAGTTTGGGTCCCCCAGGCAAATCCAAATTTAGATCCAAGTGTCTCTAATATTATAATAGTGGTGCGTATTGAAAGCGTCAATCTGTAGCAAATAACTTCTTTATAAAATCAATATAGGTGCTCAATTACAACTTTGAAGAGCTGCCTCACAATTAAGTTATTGCCAGAGAAGGGGCATATAATCAAAACTTTTTGCATAGAAGCAGGTCTCTCACCAATTGAAGAGCCATGCACTCAGATGTTCATTTCTTATCTCTTATGGCCTGGGTCCCAGTGCAATGCTACAACAATCTTTCTCTCTCACTGGCACAAGCGTACTTGTTTCCCCAATGCTGGAGCCTCCAATAGAAGACAAACACACAGATGCAGTCAGCAGCCGGACACTCCTCCCTAAAGGCAGTTCAGAAAGAAAGTCAACCATGTTTTCAGCCAATTAACAATCGCACCACATTGATATACTGTATCAAAATTGAAGCTGGATAATGATGTTACAAGAATATATACATTGCCAGCAAGCTTCTAAAAAGCACTTTTTTATAAGTGAAAAAAAAAAGCATAAATAGAGCTCATTGGCTCCTACTGCCTGTCATTAATCAAAAAATTGGTACATACCTCATATAAACTTGTTCATGACTAATATGCTAAATTTACTAGAGATACATTGATGATCTGCTATTAGTTTGGACTGATATCCAGTGTATGATGAAGGCAATGTAAACTGCAGGTTACTGGTTGTCATTAAAGTAGTTCCTATCGTTGGACTAGATTACTAGCGTAAATCGCAATTGCGCTCAATCATGCTTTTGTATTTACTTTAAACTTGTAAAATGGGTGGAATTTAACATGCGTGTGCAAACGGTCACAAAAACTTGATTTCGCTTGCGCACAAACGATAGTGCGACTCTCCTAATCTAGCCCATTGTTGGGCTTGCTTAACCTTGCCTTTCAAGTTATGGCTATGGGGAGGATTAAACTGAAAGAGCCATTAAAGGCATTAAAGGCAGGTTGCAAAGGTTCTTAGTTACTGTGGAGTCAGTTGTTGAGTCAGTTGCTCCATTTGTTTACAGATGTAGCAGTCTCTGGTGGGTATGTGTCTTACCTTGCTGGTGAATGGAGTGCATCCCAGTAGCCAGCTTCCTGGTTGTAGGGGGGCTCATGAGGAATCACACCTTGTTTAAAGTCTTACCCATAGTGGTGGCATTAGGGCTCTGAGAGGACTGTTTATCTTATTGCTTAGTGGTGTTCTGGTCATGTGTGGTTCTTCTGTAAGTCAAATGTTTATTAAACTGTTGTGATCATGTACTTGTATCATCTAGAAATGCAGTAATTTCAGAACAATATTCTTTATGTGTTGGCATATACATTATCGTACTTTTAGTGGGATCACTTTAGGTTGTGTAAGTTGCTGCTGTTGACTGACTTCCTTGTTTACCTTTCCTTTGGCAGCTTAGGAGTAATTTTGCTCTTATTAAGAGCATCCTTTGTCCCAGTGCCTGGAGATCTAATGTGAAGTACTTGAAGGAGCAGGAGCGCTTTTGTGGGTTCAACTCTGTTTGGATGTGTCACAGTTACTGTTGTAGATTGGTTGGTGCTGCCACATTCCAAAAGGGTTATGAATGGACCTTTGCATATCAAGAAGTTGGCCTTTGCCTTTTTCAATATGTTTCATTATTTCTCTTTCCCCCTGTTATCTTCCTGGTCAGAAAGTTTTTGCATGGTTGGGGCAAGGTA
The DNA here is from genome assembly GCF_027579735.1 of Bombina bombina. NCBI lineage: Eukaryota > Metazoa > Chordata > Amphibia > Anura > Bombinatoridae > Bombina > Bombina bombina. Next base: position 68,856,708 of record NC_069505.1, read on the forward strand.
GGAGTGAGAGGCCTTACTTGTGGGTAGCCATTACCATCCAACAGCTGCTGGTATTTTATAAGATGTTGTTTGCCAGTCAGAGCATGAAGTATGCTTATTTCAAGCTGTGTTTGCCTTGACCTTTTTTGGGACTTGGGAGTTAGGGAGCTTGCTTATTGGTTGGCATGGGTTTTTAGTTAGATTACATGAATTTACCTGAAGTTCTTTGCTAATGTTTATTCCCCAGTCAAAGTTTAATCAGCATGGTAAGGGTGAATGCCTTTTTTAGCACAAAAGAATGGGGCATGTTATCTGGTACATTTAGTGAATTTTTGCCTGTGAGGCAAGTAGTGTATTTGTAGCTGCTTGTGCATGAAGATGTTCCATGACTGTCAAAATTTCAATTTAGGTGGATTCTGGCATGGGTTGCAAAGAGGGCAGGCCTAAAGGGTTAACTTCCCTTCTAGAAAGAAAGCAATGCATATCAACTTTGTTGCTTTATGATAGACAAGGATGGCTTACCCTATGTTTCAACTTTGCTGGAAAATGACTTCCTTCGGGTTGTTGTAGATGATTCTAGAGCTTGGTGTCACATTTAGTGTGGAGTCAGGTGAGTGGGACTTGTTATCAGAGGTGGTTTCAGACTTAGGGGCCTATCTATCAAGCTTCCGAATAGAGCTTGAGGCCCCGTGTTTCTGGCGAGCCTGCAGGCTCGCCAGAAACACCAGTTATGAAGCAGCGGTCTAAAGACCGCTGCTCCATAACCCTGTCCACCTGCTCTGATGAGGTGGACAGGAATCGCCGGAATTCAACCCGATCAAGTACGATCGGGTTGATTGAGACCCCTCTGCTGGCGGCGAGTCTGCAGGGGGCAGAGTTGCACCAGCAGGTCTTGTGAGCTGCTGGTGCAATGCAAAATACGGAAAGCGTATTACTCTCCGCATTCAGCAATGTCTGTTGGACCTGATCTGCACTGTCGGATCAGGTCCGACAGACATATGATAAATAGGCCTCCTAGAGTTCTAATTACCAAATGGTGCAAGAGATACTTATTTCCCCTTTGGCATATTGATAACACACTGGTAATGAGAATGTTTATTTAACAGAGTCTATGATAGAGTAGGCACCGGTTTACCACAGAAGCAGCAGCAAGCACACAGATCTGTAGCGCTGTGCATGGAGGACAAGGCTGTGACAGAATACTATGAAGACAGTTGCCACTAGAACTCAAGGTAGGATACTGGTAGCTCTGGAGAACAAGGCTGGATAATAGACATTGTGCAAAAAAAGCAGACTGTAGAATTTTCAGGTAAAGCCAGGGTCAGAGTCAGCAAGCAAACAACAGTCCACACAAACAACAAAATATAAGGGAAGGGGTCTGAGGCGTAATCAGGGAGAAGTCACAACCATAAATTTTTAAAATAAACAGGAAGCTTATAAAAAGCAAGCAGAGGAACAAACAGAATGGGAAAACTCAGGGGTAGATTAACCAAAGGTTGAGCGGACATAATTCTGATGAAATGGTTGTGCAATGCCGCCCCCTGCTCACTCACGGACAATCGGTCGCTAGCCGGGGCCATCAATCAATCGGATAGGGATGATTTCAGTCTGCCACCTAAAACTGATGCTTCTTAACTTCAATTTCTGGTGGACCAGAAATTATGGGATGTTGATGCAGCATTCGCTGCTTAATAAATCGACCCCCTCAATGTTAGGGCAGGCAGTGACTAGGCAAGCTAGTTTATATCATCTAGGATGTTTTCAAAACCTTGTACAGCTGGTAGGTAGGGGAAACCAGAGAGCAAAGAAGTGTAAGCAGCAAATCTAAGGAAATATGCTAGAAAAAAAGGTCTCCCGTGGCACAAAGGGATAATTCAGGACTGAGCACAAAGCCAGAAACAGTAGGACTTGCGTTCAAATCAATATACAAGAGAGCTATCCCACATGCCTCTCTGGTCCTCCTGTTCAATCTTTGTGCTTAGTACAGAACTATCCCTTTGTTTTCAAACTGTACCAGTAGCCTGCCTTGTGCTCCAAAAGTACCAGTATCCTGCCTTGAGTTCCTGTGGTACCTGTCTTCTTGGTATTCTGCTACGGCCATGCACTTGGTTAGCCAAGCTGACCTTTATAAGCCAAGGTTTGGATTTGTGTGCTTACCCACTGACAGTGGTTTATGGAAGGCCAATGTAAGGGACAAGATACGTAAAAAGTGGATGTGTCAGGGAGCTCAGTAAAACAGTTTAAGCCTGCCCACTGTTCACACTCCTCACAAAGTGTGAAAAAGTTGAAAAGACTGAAAGGAAAGATTGTGGGTGGCGCCAGTGAAGGCTAACTGTGAGAGTAATTGATTTCTGGTGGGGAATATGTCTAAAAGTGTGAGTCACAATTTCCAAAAAATAAAAGTATATATATAAATCACAACTATACCTATTGTAAAAAGAGATTATTTATAATATTACCAAACTAATTCAGCTCTAAGGACAATAAAATATAATCCTAAAAAACAAGTTATTTAAATAAATTGATAATATTTTATTTTAATACATAGACTAGTCAAAACATTAGGACATTTAGAGTAGAATTGCACCGGTGCCCCTAAAATAATTAGTATTAAAAAATCTAATAGAACAATGATTCCTAAAAAACAATTCCTAAAACACAATATAATATACTTATTCCTAAAACACAATTTATTATACTTATAATATACTTCTTCCTAAAACACAATATATTATACTTATCAAACAATCTAAAATAAAGAACATAAGATGAGAGGTGATTCGTGTGATGCAGGTTAGTGGAAGTATAATACAGATACCAGCTCTCAAAGTCCCTTTTAGTAACCTTGCAGCGATAACATTAGTCAGATTCTGATTTACTCCTATTCCGGATAAGTGTAATAAAGTTGCAACTTAAGATATTTTTCCAATTTGTTACATCAAATTTGTTACATCAAATTAGCCCGGGCTGATCTTTTCAGTATTGATGCGTGTAAGATAAATCTAGTATGCTGAATCTGGGTCTCAGCGATATTGGCAAGCTTTTGTATTTTCAGTTCTTACTCACCAAATATCCCCTCAGTGTAGCACAGTCTGGTTTCACTGTTGTATAACCGCCAGGCTATCTCACCAACAGTTGGACTTTCCTTCTTAATTTGCGACAAATACCGATCAGCAGTTTCTTCGCTTTAATACTTGAAAATCCTCAGAGGGTATAACGATCCGTTTGCAGAAGTGCGCGCACTTATTTTGAAATTGCCGCACCTACCGTTCAACCAATCTGTCAAGATACCTCAGGTCAGAGCTCTTATCATGTGTAGACTGACCTATAATCTACTAGGGCATCTTGGTCTCTTTTGTAGTATGAACCAAGTTGTGGCTGCTGACCCCTTATTGTATAGGGTCTGTTTAGGGAACTCAATGGCCGCCAACAGTATTCTGCTAAAAATGATTTAGCATTAATTTTTGCTATTCAATAAATTCACATTTTTTGGTCTTTCTCCAAATCTGGGAATTGTGGCTTTATTATGATGAAGGTTACCCTCTTCAGCTCTCAGTAGGCATGAATGGCAGAATGGAGGATTTAACCCTTATGATTTATGGGCTGTAGTGGTTAATTCAAGATCAAGATCTGTTTCATAACTAAACTATTGTTTTTTTTAATATTATTGTAAAGTTGTTGTAAAGAGACTAATAAGGAAATCTGCATAAAACAGGTGGAGGAATTTCTGAAAAATAAACTTTCCATAGTTTCTGTAAACATATTTCCTTTTGGAATGGATATGGAGGAGGCAAAAAAAGTGATTACTTTCTGAAAATGTGAACCAGATTGTAGCCAAAAAAGACATTGGACCCATTTAACAAGCTGCAAAAGCAGCTTCAGGACTCCACAGTTTCAGACTCTCCTGAAACACTAGTTAAGTAGCAGCAGTCTTAAAGGGACATGAAACCCAACATTTTTCTTTCATTATTCAGATAGAGAACACAATTTTAAACACCTTTCCACTTCACTTCTGTTATCTAATTTGCTTTATTCTCCTTTGTTGAAAAGCATATTTAAATAGGCTCAGTAGCTGCTGATAGGTGGCTGCACATAAATGCCTTGTGTGATTGACTCACCCATGTGCACTGCTATTTCTTCAACAAAGGATATCTAAAGAATAAAGCAAACTAGATAATAGAAGTAAATTGGAATGTTGTTCTCTATCTGAATAATGAAAGAAAAATGTTGGGTTTTATGTCCCTGTAAGAACGACCGCAGCTGCTTAACCTCTCTGCCACCTAAAGTGTGATGTAGTGAAATCATCCTGATCTAATCCAATCGGGATGATTGACAGCCACTGCTTATGGTCGATAGTCCGCCAGTAAGCAGGGGGCGGCATTGCACAAGCATACACAGTACACTGACCTTTAACCCCTATGGGGATTGCATTTTTAATAGCACAGTCTCGTCATAGCGGCAAGACCACACTATATCTGGGGGGCAGCAGGAAGGAGGGAGGCCCTGCGCTATTATAACCACCATGCCCTGCACTATTATAACCAAAAAAAGTGTAAGGAACAGTGATATACAGGGTATGTTGTGGTCGTTAAGAGGTTTATAAATGGAGCCCTTTATGTAAAGTGAAAAGAATATTAATTTTTAAGAGGGTCATTTATGATATGATGGGTAATATTACCAATATGTGGCTTAATAACACATAGATTTTCTTCACACCTGCCAATCGATTTCTCTCTGCAGCAGGAGAAAGCCATAGCTAATGTATCTTATATGGTATATTACTTACACTTCTCAAATACTCCTCCATGAATTAAGCCCTAAATCAATAAATTGCCAAAATGTCCCTCAACAAACACAGTTGCTATACTCCAACCTCAAACCTTCATTTACACCAACAGTATAAATATATAATATAAAAATATAAATAAGCTACACTACAACATTCTTATTACATGCAAATAAATGGTACTCATTAATATCCTCAAAGCTTGCAATCTAAATTCCATATTTTGGTCTTGCATAATTTCTGTTCTTAAATGTCATATATTTGATCTAAATTTGCTTTCTTAATTATTTTGTCTTTTTTCTTATTTTTGGCCACATTACTTGCGACTCGAGTTGAAAGTAAATGCGATCACGTGAGTGCAATTGCGATTTACGCTCATTACTTCAGAGCTCTGGTTAACTGTTTCGTGAAACAAAAAAGTTGCACAAAACACATCAAAAATACATTGCAAAGTAAACTTACACTTAACACTATGGTACTTACTCAATCTTACTTACACTTAATTCTATCTAATAAACATTATTTTTAAAAAAAATATTGCTCAAAAACTGTATAAGGGTTCAAAGATATGAGGTTTGGTGTTAGAAAAAAAGGCAGGCAAAGGGCTATATATACATATTTATTTATACGTGTATATATGCCCTTACAGTCATATAAAAACATAAATACACATGTACACATATATATAAGTGCATTGAAGCACTTTGCCGTTAAGTAGATAAAAACATGTAAAAGCAAATTTATACAATATTCATATTTAATAAAGTTTTAGCTTTGTATTTACTGTAACTATACATTCCAATATTCTGCACATAGCAGAATATGTTATTTGTATATATATATATATATATATATATATATATATATATATACACAGTACATACATGTATACAGTATATCTTTACCTATATATAATCATGTATATGTTTATGAATACATTGAACATATTCTGTTATGTGCAGAACATTGGATTATGAAATGTTCACATTTCCATGTTGGTTTAGCTCAAATGACAATATGCAATCAGGTTTTTTTCCATTGACGTCTATGGGGAAATATGTGAATGTGCACGCTATATTCTAAATTCGGATTCTTGTGCTAGATGGCTTGTCGCTAGAACGAAAGCAGTTTACTTTCAACTCATAATACGAGCGCAACTCGACGAACGCTAGAGTCTTAATTCTAGTGCAATTAAGCGGGAGCATTAATTTGCGCTCCACTCATAATCTAGTCCTTTATCTGTAATGTATTTGATGAACAAAAATAATATTATATTAGCTACATTTCCATTAAGCCAGTGTTTACTCCTCAGTGAAATCTAGTCATTGAAAATGAGTTTAAATCCCACTTTAATTATTTTTTATTCATACCATGTATAGAAGCACTTATTGCTTGGAAAATTTTGTTTGGATTTTTTCTTTTTTAACACACGCAAATTAAACAACACATTTTCATAGTAAATAGATAAGCTGTATCCTGCAATGAAGCAAATAATTCATTTCAAGATAGATGTAAACTGAAGAGGTCTCCAGCTGTTTTGTATAACCCTTTGTTTGCCAGGAAGGCAATGTTTTGTATTTTCAGCAAGAATCTAAGAGGTTAAAATGACATACTAATAAATAAAATTAATTAATACAAAAATAATTATATATATATATATATATATATATATATATATATATATATATATATATATATATATATACTTATATACTAGTTGATAAGCCTGCCAAGAGGGCAGTCTATGTGTTGTAAATACAACCCCCCAAGCTACAAAAAAATAAAATAGAAATAGAGAAAAAATAAACAAAGCTATCAAAAATAATAAAATTAAACCTAAACTAATACCCCTATAAAAATAAAAAAAATCCCCCTAAAATATAAACACTCCCTAATCTAATACTAAACTACCAATAGCCCTTAAAAGTGCTTTTTATAGGGCATTGTCCTAAGTTAAACAACTCATTTACATTACAAATAAAACAAGTACCCCCTAACAGTAAAACCCCTCACCCACAAAAAAACCCCAAATTAAAAAAAAACTAACACTAATAAAACAAATGTACCCATTGCCATGATAAGGGCATTTGTATGGGCATTGCCCTTAAAAGGGCATTCAGCTCTTTTTCACTGCCTTTAAAAGGGCATCTTGCTCTTTTTCACTGCCTTTAAAAGGGCATTCAGGTCTTTTGAGATTTGCCCCCAAAAAAACCTAATCTAAAAAACAAAACCCCCCAATTTTTTTAAAAAAAACTAACACTATAGCCCCAAATAGGTACTCACGGTTACAGAAGTCTGGCGGAGAAGGTCTTCTTCCAGACGGGTCCATCATCTTCATCCACAGTGAATGCGGTGCGGAGAAGAGGTCCAGAGTGGTCTTCCCAGATGTGGCGATCAGCAGCGGTGGTCCTCGGTGGTGGCACTCCTCGGCGACATGGAGGCTCCTCTTCATCCAATGTCCGTGGTATACTGAATATGGAATGCAAGGCACCGCAATCAATTTGGGGTACCTTGAATTCCTATTAGCTGAATTTTTCAAAACAGCCAATAGAATGAGAGCTACTGAAATCTCATTGGCTGTTCAAATTAGCCAATAAGATTTCAGTAGCGCTCATTTTGAAACTTTCAGCCAATAGGAATTCAATGTACCCAATAAATATAGGGTACCTTGAATTCTTTCTTCAGTGTGCGTCGGACGATTACATAAAGAGGAAACTCCACGCCTTTGCCGAGGACCACCACCTCCAAGGAGCACCACTGCCGCAGATGACTGCCGCAGAAGATCGCCACTTCTGGGAAGACCGCTCCGGACCTCCGCTCGGCACCGCCTTCACTGTGGATGAAGATGATGGACCTGTCTTCTCCGCCGTACTTCTGAAACTGTGAGTACCTATTTGGGGCTTTAGTGTTAAGTTTTTTAAAATTTGTGGGGGGGTTTGTTTTTTTAGATTAGGGTTTTTTGGGGGGCAAATCTCAAAAGAGCTGAATGCCCTTTTAAGGGAAGTGAAAAAGAGCTGAGTGCCCTTTTAAGGGCAATGCCCATACAAATGCACTTTTCAGGGCAATGGGTAGATTAGGTTTATTAGTGTTAGTTTTTTTTTTATTTGGGGGGTTTGGTGGGTGGGGGTTTTACTGATAGGGGGGCTTTGCTTATTTTTAATGTAAAATAGCTGTTTAACTTAGTGCAATGCCCTAAGAAAAGTCCTTTAAAGGGCTATTGGTAGTTTAGCATTAGATTAGGGGGTGTTTTTATTTTGGGGGGGCTTTTTGTATTTTCATAGGGATTAGGTTTAATTTTTTTATTTTGGATAATGTGTTTATTATTTTTTGTAGTGTTAGCCTTTTTTATTTTCTGTAATTAGATTAATGTAATGTACATTTTTTTATTTTTATTGTAATGTTGTTTATTTTTATTGTAATTAAGGGGTTAATTTAGGGGGTGTTAGGTTATGGGGCTTAGATATTAAATTAGTTTTCTTTTTTAAGACACGATGAGTCCACGGATCATCTTAATTACTAATGGGATATTCACCTCCTGGTCAGCAGGAGGAGGCAAAGAGCACCACAGCAGAGCTGTTAAATAGCTTCTCCCACTCCAGTCATTCTTTTTGCCTACGTTAGTGATAGGAAGTGGTAAAGTGAGGAAAAGATTCTTCAATCAAGAATTTATTATTTTAAAGTAGCTCAAGATTGTGCTACTTTGTCCTAGGGTGTAGCCGTAGTCCATATCAGTCTCTTCAGTAGAGCCTTGGTGGCTTTAGAGCAATGAGAACTTGTTGTGGGACATAATTCTCACTGCGCCTCCCATGTATTTGTGCTGCCCTGTTTGCCTTAGTCTGAGGTAAATATTACTCAGCATGCCTTTTTTGAATAGGTCAATGGGATGGAGAGGACCTCTTAAGCCTGTGAGCTGCCTGGCTGTCAGGCAGAAGTTAAGGTAAGTACTACTTTATATATTTCTGGGGGGGCCCAGGAAGGAGTAAGCACACCATTATTGTTATTAAGTGCAATAGGAAAGGCACTTATATTGGGACACTAAGGACTCTCCTAGTCTGGAGAGGTTTTGGGACAGCATTTATGTGCAGGCAATGGGGCTGGGGATCATTGCTCTGGTGGTTTCACTTTATACAAGTATCATTTGCTCAGAAATAGTGTTCTTATGTGGTAAAATGGAACAGAGTTGTTTCCGACAGATGTGATACGCCTCTGAGTTCGCACCAATTCACTTGCACCTTGGGCAGGAAGTTATTCAGATCACATTTTCGGAGGTGCTGTCTACAAACGCATGGTCCATGTAGAGCATGCATTTCTAGCACTGGTTGGGAAATCTTTACTGTAGCGCTCCGGATTGATGGTTACTACTGCAGCGCAATGGATTGAGAATTTTCTATTGCAGCGCTGAGCGGATACACAGGCACCCGTTTTCCGGTCAGGTAGGAGCATCTTAGCACGGTTGCTGTGGTGCAGAGGTGTTTTTTCTTTTTTTGGGCGTATTTTGGTAGTGAAAATAACTTTGCATGCCTTAAGGTAAAAAAGTTGTCACTTCAAAATTAAAGAGACAGTAACGTCTTTTGGATTTAATTTTTTTATCAGATTAAAGGATAAATTGTGAACAATTATGGACCAAGGGGCCTTAAAAAATGTTTCTTGCTCCTTGTGTTTTGAAGCTAATGTGGAACCACCAATCCCTTTCTGTCCCACATGTATTGAGAGGACTTTAAATTATAGGGAAAAGATTTTTTCTGAGCAAAATTTTTCAAAAGCGGATTCTGTCCAAGGGTCTAATGATGAGGGTCAAGTTATGCCGCAGATTTCTCCCCAAGCGTCCCAAAGTTTACCGCCCGCACAAGCAGTGCCCCTGCACTTCTGCTCTAGCGCCCGCTGGAGTTACTTTAAAAGACATAGCCTTTCTCATGTCTTCTACAATTTCTGATGCATTGTCTGCCTTCCCAAAGTTGCAGGGCAAACGTAAGAGGAAAACCAGACATTCAGTAAGTTCTGATGCCATTGTGTCAACTTCGGAGGAACCCTCCCAAGGTCAAGAAGAGGAGGGTACCGCTGTAACATCTGAGGGTGAAATCTCAGATTCAGAAAGTGTATTGCCTTTGACGGACTCGGAGGTAGTATCTTTTAGATTTAAACTAGAACACCTCCACCTGTTACTCAGGGAGGTTTTGGATACTTTGGACGACTGTGACTCCATGGTTGTGGTTGTCTCTATGAAGTCTAGTAAAATGGACAGATATTTTGAGGTTTCTTCTTATTTAGATGTATTTCCAGTTCCAAAGCAAGCTTTAGAGATAATTACTAAGGAGTGGGAGAGGCCAGGTATACCCTTTTCTCCCTTTTTAAGAAGATGTTTCCCATTGCGGACTCTTTCAAGGAGGCTTGGCAAAAAGTTCCTAAGGTGGAAGGGGCTGTTTCCACCCTAGTCAAGAGAACTACTATTCCCATAGAGGATAATTGCGCTTTCAAAGATCCTATGGACAAGAAGTTAGAGGCTCTATTTAAGAAGATTTATGTTCACCAGGGTCTGCAATGGCAGCCAGCTGCGTGCATTGCTACCATCACTAGTGCGGCAGCATATTGGTTTGACTCACTGTCTGAGTCTCTCAGGACTGAGACTTCCTTGGAGGAGATTCAGGACAGGATAAAGGCCTTGAAGCTAGCTAATGCCTTTATTACAGACGCTTCCCTTCAAATTTTTAAACTGGGAGCTAAGATTTCGGGCTTCTCTATACTAGCCCGCAGAGCGTTATGGTTAAAGCCTTGGTCTGCAGATGTTTCTTCTAATTCTAAACTTGTGGCTATTCCTTACAAGGGCAAGACCTTATTTGGACCTGGCCTATCGGAAATTATTTCTGATATCACGGGAGGTAAGGGTCATCTTCTCCCTCAAGATAAGAGAAACAAGCACAAAGGACGACAGAGTAATTTTTGTACCTTTCGAAATTTCAAAGGAAATTCTTCATCTTCCTTATCCAAGCAGGAACAATCCAAACATGCATGGAGACCTAACCAGTCTTGGACTAAGGGAAAGCAATCCAAAAAGCCTGCTGTTGAATCCAAGACAGCATTGCGTAAAAGACCTCTCCGCCCTGGGAGTGATTGTTCCTGTTCCAGTACTGGAGCAGGGTCAGGGCTTTTATTCCAATCTGTTTGTGGTTCCCAAAAAGGAGAGAACTGTGGTTATTTATTAATCTAAAATATAAGTCTAATTTAGTTAACCACTGAAACCAATACAAATAAGTTGTGAAATAAACTCTATGAGAGGGTCTCCATTATTTCCAAACAGTTTATTTGGAATCAATATATGTTAATAATAAGAGAAATATTTACAGGTATATATATACACACATCTATTTTACAGCAAAACAGTCCACACATTTAAGACAGGGCAACTCAACTACAACCCCAATTTGTGCAATACTGCTACACAGAATATTATCCCAGAAATACTTAGCCAGATTCTCTGTGTCCATCATTCATCTTTTCAGCAGGAGCAAGATAAGGATAAGAGAGATAGATAGAGAGTGTTCCAGTTTTTATACCCCAATTCAATAGGGAGTGGTTTATCAAATGCCACTCAAAGGCTATTGGGCGTGTCCTATAGACACTAAGCCAAAGAACTACTTGTGTATTCAATTTGAAAACCAGCTATGTGAATTGCCAGGTATAAAATCTGTGAGCTATATTTTAATATTCCAGTGATAAAATGTCAACACATTCCCTCACTTTTTCTTCTCCTATGTTGCCTCGTTTTCTAGTTATATCCACTAGTACAGAAGAACACAGTGGGAGCAAAAAACCTTACAGGGAAAATTATCCCACCATCCCTTAGGAGTATCATTCCCTCGGCGATATGAGCTCTTCTGTACTTTCCTAGGACTGTCAATTCCTAGTCTAACTTTATACAATTCATTAAAAAAAATAATTTAAAATTATACATAGAAACACACAATCCTATGCTAAACCCCATTAGCAACATTCATACAATGGTCTTAAAATTGGGAAAAATTAAAAGTTCATGTATGAGTGTGTGAGTGTGGGTACACTAGATGGGTATGTGTGTAGTAAAATCTTTATTAATAAAGTGTGAATTGTGTCTGTAAAACAAAAGTTATAATGGTTCACTGAAGTTCTTTGTTGTCATCTTTGGCATCTGGTCCTTGCTTTTTCTTCTCTCTTTGAACCACTTTGTTTTTTTCCAAGACCCTCAAAGGAATGAAAAAAGTTTAAAACTAGACATGTGCGATTCGTTTCGGATCGATTCGGAAATTCGGCTGAATTTGTAAAATTCGGGATTCGGATCGATACGAATTTCCGAATTAAAATAGTGCCGAATCTACCAAATAAATCCGAATTAGTTTGGATTTATTCGGTAGATTCGGATGGCCATTTATTACACTAGTATTGTACAGTATATTAGGTTATATCACTCTGCTATGGGTTACACCTAATATACAGTACATAATACTAGTCTAATCCCACCTAACACTTACTGAAATTCCGAATTTCCGAATCCAGACGAATTTATTCTAATCCGAATGAATCCAAAATGAATCCGAACCGAATTGATTCGAATTTTTCCGAATTCGAATCGATCCGAAACGAAATTCGAAAAAATCCAAATCGATCCGAACCGAATTTTTTTGCCATGCACATATCTAATTAAAACCAGGCATATATTTACTTCACACTACAACACTCCATCTGCAGTAGAAACCACATTCACAGTTATTAACTTCAAGTTGGGATGTGCCTCTCATTGCATCATCCCACTCGCCCCCTTACTTAAAGTCCTATATTATTATTTACCGCTTTATGATATATATTATTTTGGCCTAATGCCCAATTTTACATCTCCATTGTGATACATTTTATACTTATTTAATTTGTCCAACGCCACCATCATAGATTCTTGGTTAGATCAGTCCTGATGACACCTGAAAAACAACAATCTATAATATGTGTTATTGGTGAAAAGCTGGAAGGAAAGGTGAGAAGCCTTCTATCTTCATTGGTTCTCATCCTGCAAGATAAGATTTCAGACAGTTTACATAGAAATTGTATTGCATGTGGCCTCCCAAAACTAATCACAATGGAGGTATCTGTTATTTGTTTTTGTTTTTTTAGAAAGAAAATGCATCAATTAACTATGCATTCTAAACTTAATAAAAAAACACTTAAAATTATTTATTTGAACTTAAAAGTAAAGTACACATTACACAATGTGATACAAATGTACTGCAAACAAATATGCTTATAAACAAAAATCAATGATTTAATTTGAGCCCTCCAGCTCTGTCAGCTGTTTCTTTAGAAACCCAATTTCATCTCTCATTCTCCTGTTTTTTTGTTTGAGTTCCCAATAATTTAAGTTGACCTTATTGCTTATCTCATTTGGCCTCAGCCTCCAATGTTTACACTTGTTTTCTCTTCTGTTAATGTTGCCATTTAAATTCCTGTCTCTCCAGTTTCCTGTATTTGATGCTCTACTATTCTGATATCCCCAAATATGTCTCCTGTTGCACCAGCCTGGCCTCGCAGGATTTGGTATGCGGATCTGGTCGAGATGGCATCTCTGTCACCTTGGAGACTTCCATTGAGGAAGGACCTTCTGATTCAGGGGCCCTTCCTTCACCCAAATCTAGTTTCTCTGAAGCTGACTGCTTGGAGATTGAACGCTTAATTTTATCCAAGCGGGGGTTTTCTGATTCGGTCATAGAGACCATGATTCAGGCTCTTAAGCCTGTAACTAGAAGGATTTACCATAAAATTTGGCGTAAATATCTCTATTGGTGTGAATCCAAGGGCTACTCATGGAGTAAGGTTAGGATTCCTAGAACTTTGTCTTTTCTCCAAGAGGGTTTGGAGAAAGGTTTATCAATGAGTTCCCTAAAGGATCAGATATCAGCCTTATCTATTTTGTTACACAAACGTCTGGCGGATGTCCCAGATGTACAATCATTTTGTCAGGCCTTGGTTAGGATTAGGCCTGTGTTCAAACCAGTTACTCCTCCATGGAGTCTTAATTTAGTTCTCAGGGTTCTTCAAGGGGCTCCTTTTGAGCCTATGCATTCCTTAGATATTAAGGGGCATATTTATCAAGCTCCGAATGGCTCGCCAGAAGCAGCAGTTATGAAGCAGCGGTCACAAAGACCGCTGCTCCATAACCTGTCCGTCTGCTCTGATCTAGAGGTCTTATGGTAATTTCACTAATCTCTTTTTCTAGACTAGTAAAATTGAAAAAGGTTTTTACTATTCTCCCAGCCTGATCAAATATGCTTGAGGCGAATCCTAATAACCTGTTGCCATAGGGGCCCATGGCATTTTGAAGCAGTTCTGTCCATTCCTGCATGCTCATATCTAATTTTATGGCTTTTTCAGATCCCTTGTGAAACCAATGTGAAACATTATTAAAGCTGTTTGTGGGGATTGTGCCCCACCATTTCTGAATGTCTGATTTGAAAAACCTGTAGGAACTTTCTGGGTGTTAAAATTCTCAGATATTATGACAGGGGCATTTGGAACAGAACTTGACTTTTTAGTGGGGCCCACTTGCATTTTATCTTGTTTTATTACTTGTTTTGGCTCTTTCCTTTGGGGCAGTAAGTGATTACTATCTGCATTGTTCCCACTCCAGATATATCACTAATTATTTTTTGTTTTCATTTGTAACTCAGTAATTTTATTTGAGTATTCTTTTCTGCTGTGTTCCGTTAATTTTAATTGACGTTGTAATTTACTGATCTGTATGGTGTTAGTTAAAGCAGAAAGCTTAATACAATCTCTGTCCGTCTGTATGTTATCTAACTTTAATGTAAGGTCTTTATTTTGCTCTGTCTGGTCTCCAATAATGTTTGTTAGTCCCCTTATTGTTGAAATCACTGCCTGTGCTATCATACATTTTCTTTTATTTATTATTAATTTTTTTAATAGATACTACCTGTGTTAGAATCTCTAAAACAATTTCGCATTTTTGGTTCTTAGCTTCTGGGATGAGGAATGGACCATTGTATTTATGAATGTAATTGCTAAAATAATCACAGATTTGTGAACTATAGTTTTTTCCAGACATTTTTAACAGATAGCTGTTAGAACTAAAATAAAAAATAAAATAAATATATAGTTATACATATATATATATATATATATATATATATATATATATATATATATATATATATATATATATATATATATATATATATATATATATATATATATACATACAGTATATATATATATATATAAATAAGTATACTAGAACCGATAGAACAGACTCTGAATAGTGTGTCTCTCACAGTATAGTAGTTTTTTTTTTAAATGTTAACACAGGATGTACAAGATACCATTGAGATGCTAATTTTACACAGCAAAGGACATAGCAGTTAAGCCACCTAGAAAAGGTAGTAGTTAGATCTGTTTATAAGCAGGTCAGCATTCCAACAGAGGTGGCAATATAGTTAAATTTAGTTTTCCTAACCACTGCTCAATATTCTTTTTTTTAAATCTGGGGAACAAACTTCAAATAGTGTGTCTCTCACAGCATAGTTTGCCAGACTATTTTACCTGCCCCAAATGCAAGGAATTATCATATCTATAGGGCAATGAAACACCAGACTAAACAGAAGTTAAGCACCTTAGACTTTCTGTAAAGGAGATAACTTTGTATATAAGGAGCAGAAATCAAGCATTAAAAAAAAAAAAAAAACATTTGTAGCCCTAAAATATAGACCAAATTGAAAATGCAGGCTAAATTAAACACCCTTCAGATGTTTTTAGTTTAAACAGTGAAAAATGTTAAAAAAAAAGTTTGTGCTTTTAAAACCAAGTAGTGTGTCACACACTCACAATATACCTTGCCATCTACCTCTTGCATCTTCCCCCAACAGGAAGGAATTTACATTAACATATGTATAAGACAAGCTCCAACTCTGGGTGTAACACATTCATAGAAATGAATCCTTTGTAAAAAAAAAATAAAAAAATTGTGCAAGAAAATTACTATCTTTATAAAATGTACATTATATTCCATTTATAAAGGAGCAGAAGTCAATCACTTTAACCTGACTATGGCAAGAATTAAATGTTTGTGCTTTTAAAACCAAGTAGTGTGTCACACACTCACAATATACCTTGCCATCTACCTCTTGCACCTTCCCCCAACAGGAAGGAATTTACATTAACATATGCATAAGACAAGCTCCAGCTCTGGGTGTAACACATTCACAGAAATTAATCCTTTGTAAAAAAAAAAAAAAAAAATTGTGCAAGAAAATTACTATCTTTATAAAATGTACATTATATTCCATTTATAAAGGAGCAGAAGTCAATCACTTTAACCTGACTATGGCAAGTATTACATAGTACTGTAAAGATTTTGTTTGTAAAAACATTTAGATGGGACCAACACAACACACACACACACACACACACATATATATATATATATATATATATATATATATATATTAATATTCCAGTGATAAAATGTCACCAGAGGAACCTTCAGACCAATTTTAAAGAGTCTAAGCAAATTTCTAAGGGTTCCATCCTTCAAGATGGAAACTATTTGTTCCATTCTTCCCTTAATCCAGGAGGGTCAATTTATGACAACAGAGGATTTAAAGGACGCTTACCTACATGTCCCTATTCACAAGGATCATCACAAGTTCATAAGGTTTGCCTTTTAGGACAAGCATTTCCAGTTCATGGCTCTTCCTTCCGGCTTGGCCACTGCTCCCAGAATTTTCACAAAAGTTCTGGGGTCTCTGTTGGCGGTACTTCGGTCACTAGGAATTGGGGTGGAGCTTTATCTGGACGACATTCTAGTACAGGCGCCGTCCTTTCAACAAGCAAGATTCCACACCGACATAGTGTTATCTTTCCTGAGAACTCACGGGTGGAAGGTAAATGTGGAAAAGAGTTCCCTAGTTCCAGGCACAAGAGTCACCTTTTTGGGAACCATAATAGACTCATTGTCTATGAAGATTTTTCTGACAGAAGTCAGGAAATCAAAGATTATCGAGACTTGTCTAGTCTTTCAGTCCACTCCTTGGCTGTCAGTGGCTCAGTGCATGGAGTTAATTGGGCTGATGGTGGCGGCAATGGACATCATCCCGTTTGCTCGCCTCCATCTCAGATCTCTGCAGTTAAACATGGTCAGGCAGTGGAACAAAGATTATGCAGACTTCTCTTCTCGAAAAACTCTGAAGCAGGAGACAAGGGACTCTCTTCAATGGTGGTTGTCTCTGGATCATCTCTCTCAGGGAACCTGCTTTCGCAGACCATCTTGGGAGATTGTGACAACAGACTCCAGTCTTCTGGGGTGGGGAGCAGTCTGGGGCACTCTCAAGGATCAGGGAGTTTGAACTCAGTCAGACTTGGTTCTTCCTATAAACATTCTAGAACTGAGGGCAATCTTCAATGCCCTTCTGGCCTGGCCCCAGGCTGCCTCACTCCGGTTTATCAGGTTCCAGTCGGACAACATAACCTCAGTGGCTTACATCAATCATCCGGTAAGGAACGAGGAGTTCCTTGGCAATGACAGAGGTAGCCAAATAATCCATTGGGCGGAGGCCCACTCTCGTTGCCTTTCGGCAATCCACATCCCAGGGGTGGACAACTGGGAGGCAGAGTTCCTGAGCAGACAGACCTTTCATTCAGGGGAGTGGGAACTCCATCTGGAAGTGTTCTCCAAGCTGATTCTCAAGTGGGGTCAACTGGAATTGGATCTCATGGCATCCCAACAGAATGCCAAGCTCCCGAGATATGTGTCAAGGTTCAGGGACCGCCAGGCGGAACTGATAGATGCTCTGGTGGTTCCCTTGATCTTCAGTCTAGCATACCTCTTTCCTCCGTTTGCTCTTCTTCCTCAGGTAATTGCTCAAATCAAACAGGAGAGGGCTTCAGTGATTCTCATAGCACCGGCCTGGCCTCGCAGGATTTGGTATGCGGATCTGGTGGAGATGGCATCTCTGTCACCTTGGAGACTTCCATTGAGGAAGGACCTTCTGATTCATGGGCCCTTCCTTTACCCAAATCTAGTTTCTCTGAAGCTGACTGCTTGGAGATTAAACGCTTAATTTTATCCAAGCAGGGTTTTTCTGATTCGGTCATAGAGACCATGATTCAGGCTCTTAAGCCGGTAACTAGAAGGATTGACCATAAAATTTGGCGTAAATATCTCTATTGGTGTGAATCCAAGGGCTACTCATGGAGTAAGGTTAGGATTCCTAGAACTTTGTCTTTTCTCCAAGAGGGTTTGGAGAAAGGTTTATCAATGAGTTCCCTAAAGGGTCAGATCTCGGCCTTATCTATTTTGTTACACAAACGTCTGGCGGATGTCCCAGATGTACAATCATTTTGTCAGGCCTTGGTTAGGATTAGGCCTGTGTTCAAACCAGTTACTCCTCCATGGAGTCTTAATTTAGTTCTCAGGGTTCTTCAAGGGGCTCCTTTTGAGCCTATGCATTCCTATGGAAACTCTGTGTTCCCAGTAAATATATATGTAAATCAGCATATGCCTGTACATATACATATGCCTGTCCATCTGTGACGGCATCAGAACGAGGCTCCCATAGGAGTCTAAGGAAGCACAATCTAGTAAGCACATTGCTTCCTAGCAATGTGAATGCGAATTCGGATTTCGGGTATCTTGTAATATCAGCACACATTATCATGCGCTGGTATTACAAAGTGGAGCGCTAATATCGTTTTCAGGAAAGCAATATATAGCACTACACTTGTAATCTAGCCCATAGAGTTGCAAGTTTCTAATGCTAAAATGATATGCTGTAACAAAGTAGAGCATGTAACTTTTACACTATATTGGCCCTTTAAGCTATCCACATATTAGCCTTTTGCCAGGTGTTCTTGTTTCCATTATTACAAATGTCCAGTTAAAAGTCGGTCCATACATCTCTCTGTAACAAAAGTGCTTCTGTAAATTTCTCCTGGTAACCTGATATCTTTAAGTCTTAAATCATGAATCTTTGTTCTGATAAATATTTTTTTTTATTGAAGATGATTTTATCCTGAATATGAATAATATCCCTCTTATTCTTGTACGCTTTTATCATATCAGCTCTAAGCTATCGAGGTAGTTTAATCTTTCTTTGCAAGTTTTATCTCTTGCATTCGACGGCACCAATACGCTCGCCTGACATCGCCTAACATCGCTGCCGCAGACCTGAATGCATTCTCCAAATTTACCAAAAAAGCTGTCAAAAAGCCGCGCACAAAGTATGGGACGATGAGCAGCGGACTGTTGTTAACTAACAGTCATAGATCTCACTGCTATTCGGCTTTTTCACAGCTTTATTTATATCCTGTCACTAAACACTGCCACTATACTACACTGTTGTACCCCTATCCCGCTGCTCCCGGACCCCACCGCAACTAAATAAAGTTATTAACCTCCAAACCGCCGCTCCCGGAGCCCACCGCAACTCTAATAAAGTTATTAACCCCTATCCTGCTGCTCCCGGAGCCCACCGCCACTCTAATAAACTTATTAACCCCTATCCTGCCGCTCCCGGAGCCCACCGCCACCTATATATATATATATTATGTTATTAACCCCTCATCTGCCGCCCCCTACACCGCCGCCACCTACATTATACTTATTAACCCCTAAGTTTTTTTTGGGGGGGGGGATTTTTATTTTCATAGGGCCCTTAGATTAGGTGTAATTAGTTTAAATCTTTGATAATTTCTTTTTTATTTTTTGTAACTTAGTGTTTATTTTTTTGTGTAACTTAGTGTTTGTTATTTTTTTTTAACTAAGTTGTTAGTTTTGTAACTTAGTAATTTTTTAGTGTAGATTTAAATTATTTGAGTAGAGTTAGGTGTTTAAATATATAATAAAGTTAATATAATTTGTAGTTAAATGTAGTTTTAGTATAACAGTTAGGGTAGATTAATTATTAGTTTAATATAGTTTAATGTAATTTTATTATAAAAGTTAGAGTAGATTAATTGTTAGTATAATATAGTTTAATGTAATTTTAGTATAACAGTTAGGGTAGATTAATTATTAATTTAATATAGTTTAATGTAATTTTATTATAAAAGTTAGAGTAGATTAATTGTTAGTATAATATAGTTTAATGTAATTTTAGTATAACAGTTAGGGTAGATTAATTATTAATTTAATATAGTTTAATGTAATTTTATTATAAAAGTTAGTGTAGATTCATTATTAATTTAATATAGTTTAATTTAATTTTATTATAAAAGTTAGTGTAGATTAATTATTAGTTTAATATAGTTTAATGTAATTTAGTATAATAGTTAGGGTAGATTAATTAATAGTTTTATATAGTTTAATTTAATTCTAAAGTTAAGTTTAAATTTATTATAAGATAGGGATGAGCTAATATTTAATATATATATATATCCATTTTGTCCCCACTCTGACTGAGCGTCGCACTTACCTCATTGGGTTGAGGTAAAGGTTGGTGAGTACTCGCTTTGCAGCCATATTGTGTGTTACTTGTCACTGGGACGCCATTATATGGGATTTTACTACCATTCGTTTTATTTTGGACTGTATTGAGGATCATGCAATTTGAACTCTTGTCACATGCATAGGTTGTACCTACAGTAGCAGCATCACTACTTTTTCAACTACCATTCTGTTCCTGTGTGCTTATGTCATTTCTTTCATTGTTATAATTTTTGTCATTTTATTGGAAGTACGTTAGAGATACATCTTCCATTGTCTGACATTGCTGCATGGAGGTTTTAGTAGTAAGTAATTGTTTTTTATATGCTCTTTTTATATATTTAGTGCTGTCTTATAATTGGAGTTTTGTCCCTGACAATTTCTCTTGAATCAATATCTACAGTATATATATGTTTATATTTGTATATATACAGTATATGTGTATTTTATATTTGTCTGAGGAAGGGGAAGGTTTGATCTCCGAAACGTCACATTAAATTTGTTATCTTTTGTAAGTCCTACGTCTGCACCTAACACCCTAACATGTACCCCGAGACTAAACACCCCTAACCTTACACTTATTTACCCCTAATCTGCCTCCCCCGCTATCGCTGACACCTGCATATTATTATTAACCCCTAATCTGCCGCTCTGTAAACCGCCGCTACTTACATTATCCCTATGTACCCCTAATCTGCTGCCCCTAACACCGCCGACCCCTATATTATATTTATTAACCCCTAATCTGCCCCCCACAACGTCGCCTCCACCTGCCTACACTTATTAACCCCTAATATGCCGAGCGGACCTCACCGCTATTATAATAAAGTTATTAACCCCTAATCCGCCTCACTAACCCTATAATAAATAGTATTAAACCCTAATCTGCCCTCCCTAACATCGCCGACACCTAACTTCAAACATTAACCCCTAATCTGCTGACTGGAGCTCACTGCTATTCTAATAAATGTATTAACCCCTAAAGCTAAGTCTAACCCTAACACTAACACCCCCCTAAATTAAATATAATTTAAATCTAACGAAATAAATTAACTCTTATTAAATAAATTATTCCTATTTAAAGCTAAATACTTACCTGTAAAATAAATCCTAATATAGCTACAATATAAATTATATTTATATTATAGCTATTTTAGGATTTATATTTATTTTACAGGTAACTTTGTATTTAGAGAAAAACAAGGAAACTCCTCGGCACCCCAGGGATATGATAGGTAAAAAGCCAGTCTTTATTCAATAGTAAATAAAAGCAAGATCCTCATACAGCAACATGGTAAAAGCAATATATGAACTGGAACAGGGGGAACATCACCTCCTGTGACATCATACGCGTTTCATGCCTCTGGGGCACTTGTTCACTGATAGAGAACAGGTGGTGAAGGTGCTCTTAATATACAGATTTCTGTCCAATGACATAACATCAATTAAAACACATCTCATTAACCCCTAAGTTCCTGTCAAAAGCAAAAAATTCTAGTCTATATAGCCTCTCTGTGTGGCACCCATTACAAAAGTGTGTGCATATATATATGCACTGCAACATAAGTTTAATTAATTGTGTCACAATTTAGTATAAACCATTATGCTATTATTTATCATTGCGTAAAATAATAAAGTATTAATGCAATAAAGCAAAAAATGAAATAAACCCAAGTATAAATATAGGTATATGACTAAATTGGACATCAAGACCTGATCCTCACTGAAATGTAAATAACACTTAAAGAAAAAGTTTATAAAGCGTTAATTAAGTAATATTATACATATAAAGACACTTTTTCATTACAATACATTTTGAGCGATCAGTCAACGTTGAATAAACATATTTACATCCATTCTGGAATTCAAACCCGTAGGTACCCTGGTTTTTAAATGAAGAATCCAAAAAACCTCTCTTTCATCAAGTTTCTTTTCCCTGTCTCCACCCCGGGGATGTCTAGGTATAAAGTCTATGCCCTGTACCTTCAACAGTGATTTGTCAGAATTATGAAAATTTCTGAAATGTTTGGCAATGGGCGTTTTTGACTCTGGGTCCTCTATGGACCTTAGATGTTCCATGACCCGGTCCTTCAAGGACCGTTTAGTACGTCCCACATATTGAATATTACATCCCTGACAAGTCAATAGATAAATTACGTGTGTACTATTGCAATTTATAAAATATCTTATATCACTTGTTTTACCTAGTGCTTCTGATCTGCAGGTATTGCCCTGAACGATATGAGAGCACGTCTTGCATCGTGAGGCATTACATTTGTAACACCCCTTACGTTTTTGTAACCATGTGTCATTGACAACTCTGGGCAACATGGAGGGTGATAATATGTTTCTCAAAGTCTTTGCTTTGCGTGACACAAATTTGCAACCTCCCTCTAGGACTTGATTTAGTTTTTCGTCACTCTCTAAGATTGGTAGACTCTTTTTAATTATTTTACAAATCTTTCCATACTCCATACTATATGGTGTTGCAAAAATTGGTACAGAAGAAAAGGGTTTCTCATTGCTCTCCTTTTTACCCCTTCTGTCTTTTTTATAAGTCAGGAGTTCTGACCTAGGGACCTTATCTACTTCAATTTTTGCTTGTGTCAAAATAGTTTTTGGATAGCCTCGTGATTTTAATCGCTTCACGGTATCTGCAGCGTGCTCTTCGTAGGTTTTCGGATCAGTACAGTTCCGTTTTACCCGGATGAGTTGGCTTTTGGGGATGGAGGCAAGGAGATGTGATGGATGACAAGAGTCATATTTAAGGATACTATTACCCGACGTGGGTTTACGGTATAATTCAACCTGGATTACTTCACCTATTGGTCTAATGGTCACATCCAAAAAATTTAAAGAATCTACACTGGATTCTATTGTGAAATTGAGGTTTAACCTATTACTTGACACATATTGGTGAAAAGAGTCGATAGACTCATTATCTCCATCCCAGATAAATACCAGGTCGTCTATGTAGCGACCGTAATAAATGATGGATTGCCTAAAAGGGTTTGTATCTCCAAAGATGTGGAAGAGCTCCCACCAACCTAAAAATAGGTTTGCGTACGATGGATCAAACTTATTGATAGTGTAGTGTTAGGTT
Source organism: Bombina bombina (assembly GCF_027579735.1). Taxonomy (NCBI): domain Eukaryota; kingdom Metazoa; phylum Chordata; class Amphibia; order Anura; family Bombinatoridae; genus Bombina; species Bombina bombina. The sequence goes on from NC_069505.1 coordinate 68,880,030, forward strand.
TAATTGTAGGTAATTGTAGGTATTTTATTTAATTAATTTATTGATAGGATTTATTTTACAGGTAATTTTGTAATTATTTTAACTATTTTAGCTATTGTACCTGGTTAAAATAAATACAAAGTTACCTGTAAAATAAATATAAATCCTAAAATAGCTATAATATAAATATAATTTATATTGTAGCTATATTAGGATTTATTTTACAGGTAAGTATTTAGCTTTAAATAGGAATAATTTATTTAATAAGAGTTAATTTATTTCGTTAGATTTAAATTATATTTAACTTAGGGGGTGTTAGGGTTAGGGTTAGACTTAGCTTTAGGGGTTAATAAATTTATTAGAATAGCGGTGAGCTCCAGTCGGCAGATTAGGGGTTACTGTTTGAAGTTAGGTGTCAGCGATGTTAGGGAGGGCAGATTAGGGGTTAATACTATTTATTATAGGGTTAGTGAGGCGGATTAGGGGTTAATAACTTTATTATAATAGCGGTGCGGTCCGCTCGGCAGATTAGGGGTTAATAAGTGTAGGCAGGTGGATGCGACGTTGTGGGGGGCAGATTTGGGGTTAATAAATATAATATAGGGGTTGGCGGTGTTAGGGGCAGCAGATTAGGGGTACAGAAGGATAACGTAAGTAGCGGCGCTTTGCGGTCTGCAGATTAGGGGTTAATTATTGTAGGTAGCTGGCAGCGACGTTGTGGGGGGCAGGTTAGGGGTTAATAAATATAATACAGGGGTCGGCGGTGTTAGGGGCAGCAGATTAGGGGTACATAAGGATAACGTAGGTGGCGGTCGGCAGATTAGAGGTTAAAAAAATGTAATCGAGTGGCGGCGATGTGGGGGGACCTCGGTTTAGGGGTACATAGGTAGTTTATGGGTGTTAGTGTACTTTAGAGCACAGTAGTTAAGAGCTTTATAAACCGGCATTAGCCCAGAAAGCTCTTAACTACTGAATTTTTTTCTGCAGCTGGAGTTTTGTCGTTAGATTTCTAACGCTCACTTCAGACACGACTCTAAATACCGGAGTTAGAAAGATCCCATTGAAAAGATAGGATACGCAATTGACGTAAGGGGATCTGCGGTATGGAAAAGTCGCGGCTGAAAAGTGAGCGTTAGACCCTTTCCTAACTGACTCCAAATACCGGCGGTAGCCTAAAACCAGCGTTAGGAGCCTCTAACGCTGGTTTTCACGGCTACCGCCAAACTCTAAATCTAGGCCTTTGGGTTTAGCACACATGAAGACATTGTCCTGTTGGGGTTTGCACTACACCATACAATAGTTATATTAAGGTGCACAATGTATATATTTCATATAAAATATTTTTTTTAATAATTATTATAATAATTATTATAAAATATATAATATTATAATGATGTATTATAATTTTTCCTCTATAATAATAATTTATTTTGTTAATAATATTTTTTAATATATTTTTATAAATAAATACACCACACACCCTAAAATAACTGTTGGGCTTAGCACATATGCATAATAAATTATTATTAATAATAATTTGTATTGTGCTAAACCTGAAGGTTGTTCTGAATACTTTCTTTACATAGAAGAAAATGTTTATTAAAAAAAGTAAAGTTTCTTACCTGGGGTATATACAGTTTACATCTCTCTATATTAAAAGATATAGGTATAAATATATATTTAAAAAAATAATTTTGTATATATTTATTTAAAAATAAAAAGAACAGAGAAGGACCAACTTCACTTGAGCAAAACTGCTAGGAACCAGTAAAGTAAACTGTATATATGCTTATACATGTATATTCATTTTTTTATAGGTGTAAATATGTATGTGCACACATACATACACATAGACACATGATGTATACACAGATATAAACATGTAAAGACATGCATGCATACTGTATATACACTTATATATATGCTGTATGTACTGTATATATATATATATATATATATATATATATATATATATATATATAACATAATTTATGTAAGAGCTTACCTGATAAATTCATTTCTTTCATATTGGCAAGAGTCCATGAGCTAGTGACGTATGGGATATACAATCCTACCAGGAGGGGCAAAGTTTCCCATACCTCAAAATGCCTATAAATACACCCCTCACCACACCCACAATTCAGTTTAATGAATAGCCAAGCAGTGGGGTGATAAAGAAAGGAGTAGAAAGCATCAACAAAGGAACTTTGGAAATAATTGTGCTTTATACAAAAAATCATAACCACCATAAAAAGGGTGGGCCTCATAGACTCTTGCCAATATGAAAGAAATTAATTTATCAGGTAAGTTCTTACATAAATTATGTTTTCTTTCATGTAATTGGCAAGAGTCCATGAGCTAGTGACATATGGGATATCAATACCCAAGATGTGGAGTCTTCCACTCAAGAGTCACTAGAGAGGGAGGGAATAAAATAAAAACAGCAATTTTCCACTGAAAAAATTAATCCAGAACCCAAAAAATAAGTTTATTTTCATAAATAAAAGATAAAAACTTAAATCAAAAGCAGAATAATCAAACTGAAACAGCTGCCGTAAGTACTTTTCTACCAAAAACTGCTTCCGAAGAAGCAAATATATCAAAACGGTAGAATTTAGTGAATGCATGCAAAGAGGACCAAGTTGCCACTTTGCAAATCTGATCAACTGAAGCTTCATTCTTAAAAGCCCACAAAGTGGAGACTGATCTAGTAGAATGAGCTGTAATTCTCTGAGGCGGGGCCTGACCCGACTGAATAAAAGCTTGATGAATCAAAAGTTTCAACCAAGAAGCCAAGGAAATAGCAGAAGCCTTCTGACCTTTCCTAGGACCAGAAAATAAAACAAATAGATTGGAAGTCTTCCTGAACTCTTTAGTAGCTTCCACATAATATTTCAAAGCTCTTACCACATCCAAAGAATGTAAGGATCTTTCCAAAGAATTCTTAAGATTAGGACACAAGGAAGGGACAACAATTTCTCTACTAATGTTGTTAGAATTCAAAACCTTAGGTAAAAATTGAAAAGATGTCCGCAAAACTGCCTTATCCTGATGAAAAATCAGAAAAGGAGACTCACAAGAAAGAGCAGATAGCTCAGAAACTCTTCTAGCAGAAGAGATGGCCAAAACGAACAACACAACCAAGAAAGTAGTTTAATGTCCAAAGAATGCATAGGTTCAAATGGAGAAGCCTGTAAAGCTTTCAGAACCAAATTAAGACACCAAGGAGGAGAAATTGATTTATTAACAGGCTTAATACGAACTAAAGCCTGTACAAAACAGTGTATATCAGGAAGTATAGCAATCTTTCAGTGAAATAAAACAGAAAGAGCGGAGATTTGTCCTTTCAAGGAACTTGCAGACAAGCCCTTATCCAAACCATCCTGAAGAAACTGTAAAATTCTAGGAATTCTAAAAGAATGCCAGAAGAATTTATGAGAAGAACACCATGAAATGTAAGTCTTCCAAACTATATAATAAATCTTTCTAGAGACAGATTTATGAGCTTGTAACATAGTATTAATCACTGAGTCAGAGAAACCTCTATGACTTAGTACTAAGCGTTCAATTTCCATACCTTCAAATTTAATGATTTGAGATCCTGATGGAAAACGGACCTTGAGATAGTAGGTCCGGCCTTAATGGATGTGGCCAAGGTTGGCAACTGGACATCCAAAACAGATCTGCATAACAAAACCTGTGTGGCCATGCTGGAGCCACCAGCAGCACAAATGATTGTTCCATGATTATTTTGGAGACCACTCTTGGAAGGAGAACTAGAGGCGGGAAAATGTAAGCAGGATGATAACAACAGCGCATTCACTGCTTCCGCCTGTACATCCCTGGACCTGGACAGGTATCTGGGAAGTTTCTTGTTTAGATGAGAGGCCATGAGATCTACCTCTGGAAGACCCCACATCTGAACAATCTGAGAAAATACATCTGGATGGAGAGACCACTCCCCTGGATGTAAAGTCTGGCGGCTGAGATAATCCGCCTCCCAATTGTCTACACCTAGGATATGTACAGCAGAGATTAGACAGGAGCTGGATTCCGCCCAAGCAAGTTTTCGAGATACTTCTTTCATAGCTTGGGGACTGTGAGTCCCACTGTGAGAGTCTGCGTAAAGTGTCAGCAATTGACACCGTTAAAGGAAATTATGGATCTCAACTGCAGATCTAATTATTCAAAAATGAATGAATGTATCACTTTAGTCTCTGTGCTTATATAAGTAATGAGCTCAGAGTGACATAAGTGAATTTAATTAAATGAGAAGTCTGTAAATTATATGATGAAACAGTCCTTTAAAGAAAAGTTCTTAAGGTAAATTGAAAGTATCAGACTTTGCATAAGCAGGGTTCTATTATGTATGAGAACCTGTTATTTTTATTCCTAGTTGCTTTTATCCTAGCAACTGAATGTACAGAGAGAATTTGTTACTTTCCCTTTAAATATTGCTAGAGACAGAGCACATACAAGTAAGGAGATTTGTTCTAGCTTAAGCGCTACAGCGGAATGAAATCCGAGTGTCAGTTTTCATCTACTGAGGAGTGACGTCAGAGACGCTGCATGGAGTAGTTACCGGAGCTATGCGGTCTGTGTATTAAGAGATAGCTTGCTACAGTTGCGATGAGCAAATGAGTTGTTAATTCAAAGACGGCTTGTGGCTCCGGTTGAAGCTCAGGAAGTGTCACGCTGATAGTTGGAGGGTGTGGCTAAGTTCCGTTACTTAACAGTGGGTTATCCGTTATATAAGGTAACGAGTAGATGATTAGTATATCCCAAGTAAACCTCAATACCTGATACAGATTGAAACAGTGAAATGTCCCAGTTTGTAGCTTCTGAATTACAGTTGAGAGATTGCGCTGACGCTGGTAATCACATTCAGCTATAATGTAAAGGAAATCCAAACAAGCGCTGCAGCACTTCAAACAAGCTGCAGTGAATAAAGAGAGGCTTTAAATTAAATCTTTAGTTCTTTGGTATAAATTGTAATCCTTTCTTAATCCTCAGTAAGGAGTCAGGTAGAATTTTGGCATAGCTTCTAGCTGCAAATCAACAATAACTAAGCACCTGTTCAAGGTGCTGTGATGCCTTAAATAGGGGAGTGGTAAAGCAAGGCAGGAAAGTTTAGGTGAAAAAGAAAAGCTGGAATGGAATCCTGACAGATCCCCCCCTTCAAGCAAGCCGACCCTCGGCTTGAGGTTTAGGTCTTTGAGGGTATCGTCTATGGAAGCGAGCCACCAGCCTAGGAGCAGATACATTGGTTGAAGGTTCCCAGGTGTCATCATCAGGTGAAAAGCCCTTCCAATGGATGAGATATTGAACAACCCCATTGACAATCCTGGAATCCAAGATATCTTGTACTTCAAACGAATCCGCATCCAAGATGGCAAAATTTGGTGGGAGTATCTGATTAGTTGGATCTGAAGAAGTAAGAGGTTTCAGGAGAGAAACATGAAATGAAGGGTGTATCCTCAAGGAAGGTGGAAGGTCAAGAACTACAGCATTTTCATTTATGATCCTAGAAATAGTAAATGGACCAATAAAAAGAGAGGCAAGTTTTTTGCTAGGTACTTGAAGACGTAAATACTTAGTGGAAAGCCAAACTCGGTCGCCAACGGAGTAATGAGGTGAGGGTCTTCTTCTGAGGTCATAAAAGCGCTTTTGGGAAGCTTGAGCCTGTTGCAGGTTTTTCTTCAATGAAAGATAATTTTCCGTCAGTTTACATATTAAGTCGTCAACAGAAGGTATGTCTTCAGTACCAGAATAATTGAATGACAGTCGTGGATGATATGCATAATTAGCATAGAAAGGTGTCATTTTAGAAGAAGAATTTAAGGTGTTGTTATATGAAAACTCTGCCATACTCAAAAATTTTGTCCAGTCTTGTTGGTGGTATGCACAATAACATCTTAAATATTGCTCCAACCAATGATTAATTCTCTCTGATTGCCCATTTGTTTGTGGGTGATAGGATGTAGATAGACGATGATCTATTTGTAAAGCTGTTGTGAGATGTTTCCAAAATCGGGAAGTGAACTGACTACCTCTGTCAGTAGTTAAAATGGAAGGAAGTCCATGAAGACGAACCACATTATCAAGGAAAAGATGAGCTGTCTCAAGAGAAGAGGGGATCTTATGAAAGGGAATGAAGTGTGCCATCTTAGTCAAAAGATCTGTTATGACTAGGATGGTATTTTTCCCAGCACTGAGCGGTAAATCAACAATGAAGTCCATTCCTAAATGGTTCCATGGAGAGTCTGGAATGGGCATTGGCATTAGGTAACCATATGGTGGTTTCTTTTCTGCCTTTGAAATGGAACAGATATTGCATGACCTTACGTAATTCTGTACACTAATGAACATATTAGGCCACCAGTAATGTCTTTGTAGTAATTCCAGCGTTCTTCTGATACCTGGATGTCCTGATAATGGTGGTTCATGGAAATCTCTTATCAGTTGAGACCTTAGTGATTCAGGTATGTAGAGTCTGTTTCCGAGGAAGTACAAGTCATTATAGAAAGCAAGTTTGTCATAAGGTATCTGTTTGTCATTTTTCAATGCTACTTGGATATCATTTTCTAGAACCGACATAGCTCCGAGGAATCTTTCAGGTGGAATCATGGAAGTGGGAGAGGTGGATGAAGGTGGTTTGTCAACCATTCTTGAAAGGGCGTCAGCTTTTCCATTTCGTGATCCTGGTCTGTAAATTATCTGGTAATTGAAGCGACTGAAGTAGAGGTTCCACCTGACTTGTCTACTAGAAAGAGACTTGTTCTTCTGCAGGTATTCAAGGTTGCGGTGATCCGTATATATGATAATCGGGTCTTTGGTGCCCTCTAAAAGATGCCTCCAATGTTCAAACGCCCTTTTGATGGCCAAGAGCTCCTTTTCCCCGATGGGATAATTCATCTCTGCTGGAGATAAGGTGCTTGAAAAGAAGGCAACTGGATGAAGGGGTGAATTCAAGGTTTTCCGTTGTGATAAAACTGCCCCTATAGCGTATTCTGAGGAATCCACTTCTAAAATGAACTGAAGTGTGGAATTCGGAAAACTTAGTATGGGTGCAGAAGTGAATGCATCTTTTAGGAAAATGAAGGCTTGGTTAGCTTGATCATTCCATCTGTAAGGTATGTTAGAACTAGTTAGTTTTGTGAGAGGTTTTACTATCTTGGAGTAATTCTTAATAAATTTTCTATAATAGTTGCTGAAACCTAAGAAACGTTGCAGATGCTTCCTAGTTGTGGGTTGTGGCCACTGTTTGACTGCATCTACCTTATCTTGTTGCATCTGTATACCTTTAGGACTGATACGATATCCAAGGAACGTGATGTCTTGTGTATGGAATAGACACTTTTCAGCCTTTGCATAAAGACGATGTGCTTGTAAACGAGAAAGGACCCAACTAACATGCTTAACATGTTCCTCCAGGGAGGAAGAATATATCAAGATGTCGTCGAGGTAAACAACAACACAGATATCCAGTAGGTCTCTGAAGACATCATTAATAAAATATTGAAAGGTTGCTGGGGCATTTGTCAACCCGAAGGGCATAACTAAATATTCGTACAACCCATATCTTGTCCTAAAGGCCGTGAGCCACTCATCCCCCTCTCTAATGCGAATCAAGTTATATGCTCCTCGCAAGTCTAATTTCGTGTAGATCTTTGCATCCTGTAGTCTTTCGATCAATTCAGGGATGAGGGGAAGTGGGTATCTGTTCTTCACAGTGATGTTATTCAGATCTCTATAATCAATAATTGGACGTAGAGATTGGTCCTTATTCCGGACGAAGAACATGCCTGCTGCGGCTGGTGAAACTGAAGGACGTATGAACCCTTTACGCAGGTTTTCTTCTAAATACTCTTTAAGATGGTCCAATTCTGGTTTGTTAAGGGGGTAAAGACGTCCACAGGGTGGTGTGGTCCCAGGTTTTAGATCTATAGGACAATCGTATGGACGATGTGGAGGTAATGTCTCAGCCTCTTTCTTACTAAAAACTTCCGAGAACTTAGAGTATTCGACTGGGATTGAAGTTAAATCTGGTTCTGGTAATACTTCATTGAAGTGCAAAAGTGAAGTTAAGGAGTGTTGGTAGCAAGTCTGCTTGCAATAGGAGGAATCCAATCTCACTTGTAAGGTTTTCCAATCTATTGAGGGTTCATGTAATTGTAGCCAATGCAACCCCAATACTATTGGAAATAATGGGGAAAGAATCACATCAAATGTGATGTATTCTTGGTGAGAACATTGAGTTGTAACCAAAATAGGGATGGTGTGGTGTGTGATTGGACCTGAGGAGATTTCTGAACCATCTACAACACGGATAGACACGGGGTTTATTTTTTTTATTAGTGGTATTTTATTTAAGGTTACAAGTGTGTGATCAATATAATTTCCTTGGGCTCCAGTATCAACGATTGCTTCTTTCTTCAGCAGCCTTTGCTCCCACTGTAAAGAGAGTAGAAGACTACAGTGAGAAGGTTTATTATGCATAATAAGAGAGGTTAAGAAAGGAGAGCACTTACGAGTTTTATTCCTTTCAAGGGTTGGACAGTCTCTAACAGTGTGGTTTGCCATACCACAGTACATGCATAAGCCTTTGTTCCTGCGTCTTGAACGTTCTTCAGCTGTCAAGGGTCCCCGAATGAACCCTATGTCCATGGCTTCACTTTGATTAGGAGATATAACTGAGCTATGTGTAGGTGGTATAGTGGGTTTTTTGTAGGGCATATCTTGATTGTGACGTTCACTTTTCCTTTCCCGAAGTCTTCGGTCTATCTGCATGCTTAATTTCATAAGTGCCTCCAGTGTATCCGGTAGAACAACTCTGGCGAGTTCATCTTTAAGCGGCTCTGAAAGGCCTAATCTAAACTGGTTCCTCAAGGCAATCTCATTCCATTGCGAGTCGGTCGCAAATTGCTTAAAGTCAGTGATATATATAATTCGACTGGTCTAGTTCCTTGCTTTAATTTTCTCATTTTCCCTTCAGCACTGAGTTGGAGATTGGTGTCTGCATAGTATTCATCCATAGCTGTGAGAAAAGTATTTAGAGTGGATAACACTGGGTTACGTGTTTCATATAGGGTGTCAGCCCAAACTCTAGGTTCAGCTCTGAGGTAAGATATTAGAGTAAGTACCTTGACCTCGTCATTGGGATAGGTCCTGGGTTTCAGGTGGAACATTAGGAGACAAGCATTCTTGAAATGTCGGTACTGACTTCTATCTCCATAGAATAGATCAGGTGGGGAAACAGAAGGTTCAGGAGAATGTTCAGAAGGTGGAGTCCTGGAGGTGGTTGTATCCTTGATTACTTTGCGCAGTGTTTCATTCTCCAACTGGAGTTCCCGCATCCCTTGGCTGAGTTGGTCGACTCTTTGAGAGAGATTGTAGACCACTTGTGGTAGATCTACTGGATCCATTTATTCTTTTGGGCTTAGTTATTCTGTGAGAGTCTGCGTAAAGTGTCAGCAATTGACACCGTTAAATGAATGAATGTATCACTTTAGTCTCTGTGTTTATATAAGTAATGAGCTCAGAGTGACATAAGTGAATTTAATTAAATGAGAAGTCTGTAAATTATATGATGAAACAGTCCTTTAAAGAAAAGTTCTTAAGGTAAATTGAAAGTATCAGACTTTGCATAAGCAGGGTTCTATTATGTATGAGAACCTGTTATTTTTATTCCTAGTTGCTTTTATCCTAGCAACTGAATGTACAGAGAGAATTTGTTACTTTCCCTTTAAATATTGCTAGAGACAGAGCACATACAAGTAAGGAGATTTGTTCTAGCTTAAGCGCTACAGCGGAATGAAATCCGAGTGTCAGTTTTCATCTACTGAGGAGTGACGTCAGAGACGCTGCATGGAGTAGTTACCGGAGCTATGCGGTCTGTGTATTAAGAGATAGCTTGCTACAGTTGCGATGAACAAATGAGTTGTTAATTCAAAGACGGCTTGTGGCTCCGGTTGAAGCTCAGGAAGTGTCACGCTGATAGTTGGATGGTGTGGCTAAGTTCCGTTACTTAACAGTGGGTTATCCGTTATATAAGGTAATGAGTAGATGATTAGTATATCCCAAGTAAACCTCAATACCTGATACAGATTGAAACAGTGAAATGTCCCAGTTTGTAGCTTCTGAATTACAGTTGAGAGATTGCGCTGACGCTGGTAATCACATTCAGCTATAATGTAAAGGAAATCCAAACAAGCGCTGCAGCACTTCAAACAAGCTGCAGTGAATAAAGAGAGGCTTTAAATTAAATCTTTAGTTCTTTGGTATAAATTGTAATCCTTTCTTAATCCTCAGTAAGGAGTCAGGTAGAATTTTGGCATAGCTTCTAGCTGCAAATCAACAATAACTAAGCACCTGTTCAAGGTGCTGTGATGCCTTAAATAGGGGAGTGGTAAAGCAAGGCAGGAAAGTTTAGGTGAAAAAGAAAAGCTGGAATGGAATCCTGACACCCACCCTGATGATTGACATATGCCACTGTTGTGATATTGTCTGTCTGAAAACAAATGAACGGTTCTCTCTTTAACACAGGCCAAAACTGAAGAGCTCTGAGAGTTCGAAAATATTTATTGGTAATTTCACCTCTTGAGATTTCCAAACCTCTTGTGCTGTCAGTGATCCCCAAACAGCTCCCCAACCAGAAAGACTTGCATCTGTTGTGATCACAGTCCAGGTTGGCCGAACAAAAGAGGCCCCTTGAACTAAACGATGGTGATCTATCCACCATGTCAGAGAGTATCGTACATTGGGATTTAAGGATATTAATTGTGATATCTTTGTATAATCCCTGCACCATTGGTTCAGCATACAAAGCTGTAGAGGTCTCATGTGAAAATGAGCAAAGGGGATCGCGTCCGATACTGCAGTCATGAGAGCTAAAACTTCCATAAACATAGCCACTGAAGGGAATGATTGAGACTGAAGGTGCCGGCAGGCTGCAACCAATTTTAAACGTCTCTTGTCTGTTAGAGACAGAGTCATGGACACTGAATCTATCTGGAAGCCTAAAAAGGTGACCGTTGTCTGAGGAATCAAAAAACTTTTTGGTAAATTAATCCTCCAACCATGTTTCCGAAGAAACAACACTAGTTGATTTGTGTGAGATTCTGCAGTATGTAAAGACTGAGCTAGTACCAAGATATTGTCCAAATAAGGAAACACTGCAATACCCTGTTCTCTGATTACAGAGAGTAGGGCACCCAGAAACTTTGAGAAGATTCTTGGAGCTGTTGCTAGGCCAAATGGAAGAGCAACAAATTGGTAATGCTTGTTTAAAAAAGAGAATCTCAGAAACTGAAAATGTTCTGGATGAATCGGAATTTGAAGGTATGCATCCTGCAAGTCTATTGTGGACATATAATTTCCTTGCTGAACAAAAGGCAGAATAGTCCTTATAGTCACCATCTTGAAAGTTGGTAGTCTTACATAAAGTCTTACATCCAAAACTGGTCTGAATAAATTTTCCTTTTTTGGGACAATGAATAGATTTGAATAAAACCCCAAACCTTGTTCCTGAAGAGGAACTGGCATGATTACCCCTGAAGACTCCAGGTCTGAAACACACTTCAGGAAAGCCTGAACTTTTACTGGATTTGCTGGGATACGTGAGAGAAAAAAATCTTCTCACAGGAGGTCTTACTCTGAATCCTATTTGATACCCTTGAGAGACAATGCTCTGAATCCATTGATTTTAGACAGATTTTATCCAAATATCCTTGAAAAACCTTAATCTGCCCCCTTCCAGCTGAGTTTGAATGAGGGCCGCACCTTCATGCAGACTTAGGGGCTGACTTTGGTTTCCTAAATAGCTTGGATTTATTCCAATTTGAGGAAGGTTTCCAATTGGAAGCAGATTCCTTGGGGGGAGGATTGAGTTTTTGTTCCTTATTCTGACGAAAGGAACAAAAACAGTTAGAAGCCTTAAATTTACCCTTAGGTTTTTTTATCCTGAGGCAGAAAAACTCCCTTTCCCCTAGTGACAGTTGAAATAATAGAATCCAACTGAGAACCAAATAAATTATTACCTTGGAAAGAAAGAGATAGTAATCTAGATTTAGATGTCATATCAGCATTCCAAGATTTAAGCCACAAAGCTCTTCTAGCTAATATAGCTAAAGACATGGATCTAACATCAATTTTGATACTATCAAAAAATGGCATCACAAATAAAATGATTAGCATATTGCAGAAAGCAAATGATGCTAGATAACTCAGAATCCAATTCCTGTTGCGCTAAATTCTCCAACCAGAAAGTTGATGCAGCCGCAACATCAGCCAAAGAAATTGCAGGTCTAAGAAGATGGCCTGAATATAAATTGGCCTTCTTTAGATAAGATTCAAGCTTCCTATCTAAAGGATCCTTAAAGGAAGTACTATCTTCCATAGGAATAGTGGTACGTTTAGCAAGAGTAGAAATAGCCCCATCAACTTTGGGGATTTTTTCCCAAAACTCTATAGATTTTGCTGGTAAAGGATACAATTTTTTAAACCTTGAAGAAGGCATAAAAGAAGTACCTGGCTTATTCCATTTCTTAGAAATCATATCAGAAATAGCCTCAGGAATAGGAAAAACCCCTGGAGAAACCACAGAAGGTTTAAAAACAGCATTTGAACGTTTATTAGACTGAATGTCAAGAGGACTGGTTACCTCAATATCCAAAGTAATTAACACTTCTTTTAACAAAGAACGCATATACTCTATTTTAAATAAATAAGTAGATTTGTCAGTGTCAATGTCTGAGGAAGGATCTTCTGTATCAGATAGATCCTCATCAGAAGAGGATAAATTATTATGTTGTTGGTCATTTGGATTTTCATCAACTAAATGAGAAGTTTTAAAAGACCTTTTACGTTTATTAGAAGGTGAAAATGCAGACAAAGCCTTCAAGATAGAATCAGAAACAAATTCTTTAAAATTTACAGGTATATCAATCACATTTGAAGTTGAAGGAACTGCAACTGGCAATGTACTATTACTGATGGATACACTATCTGCATGTAAAAGTTTATCATGACAACTATTACAAATGACATTCGGCAAAATAATTTCAACAATTTTACAACAAATGCACTTAGCTTTGGTAGAACCGATGTCAGGCAGTAATGTTCCAGCAGAAACTTCTGAGGCAGGATCAGATTGAGACATCTTGTAAAATGTAAGAGAAAAACCAACATATAAAGCAAAATTATCTATTTCCTTATATGACAGTTTCAGGAATGGGAAAAAATGCAAATAGCATAGGCCTCTGATAGAGAAAAAAGCAAGAGGCAAGCATCAATGGGGTATTGAAATAATGAAAAAAGTTTGGCGCCAAGTATGACGCACAAACGTACCGTAAACTTTTTTAGCGCCAAAAATAACCGGAAATGACACAATCACTTCACTAATGACGCAACCGTGTGAAAGGTCTCAGCGTCAAGTATGACGCCGGAAATGATGAAGTTGCGTCATAGACATATTTTTCCGCGCCAAAAATATTTTCGCGCCAAGAATGACGCAATAAAGTTTAGCATTTGACACACCCGCGTGCCTAATGCCGCCCGCAATTTGCAAGAAGTAGTCAATTGAAAAAAAAAGACTAAACCCCAGGTAAGAAAAAAATTTCTTTAAAAGATGTTTATATTTCCCAAATATGAAACTGAAAGTCTGCAGAAGGAAATACATGAACCTGACTCATGGCAAATATAAGTACAATACATATATTTAGAACTTTATATAAATGTATAAAGTGCCAAACCATAGCTGAGAGTGTCTTAAGAAATAAAAACATACTTACCAAAAGACACCCATCCACATATAGCAGATAGCCAAACCAGTACAGAAACAGTTATCAGTAGAGGTAATGGTAAATTGAGAGTATATCGTCGATCTGAAAAGGGAGGTAGGAGATGAATCTCTATGACCGATAACAGAGAACCTATGAAATAGACCCCCGTTAGGGAAATCATCGTATTCAATAAGTCAGTGTTTTTCAACCAGTCTGCCGTGGCACACTAGTGTGCCGTGAGATATCCTCAGGTGTGCCACGGCAGACTGACAACAGTGAGGGGGTGTCCCTCTTTCAAATTTTTAAATATTGGGAGGTATGTGACAGGCTCATCAGGCATCATTTACAACCATGACATTGACATTCATTCACAGACAATCATTATGATTGTTTGTGAATGAATGTCAATATGTCATGTATAGTTTGTAGGAGGCATGACATGACAGCACAGTACAGTGTGTGTGTATATATATATATATATATATATATATATATATATATATATATATATATATATATATATAAATAAATATATATATATATATATATATATATATATATATATATATATATATATATATATAAATACCGTCCTCTTTACTGTGTTACCCTCCTTTGGGACAGCTGCCTGGGTGCAAAGATACTTCAAATACTCCTGGCAAATAAATGCACTCACAGGTCTTTTTCAGGTGAACAATCAAAGCTTTCTTTAATGAAACGTTTTCGGGGATGTTTTCCCCTTCATCAGGCTGATGAAGGGGAAAACATCCCCGAAAACGTTTCATTAAAGAAAGCTTTGATTGTTCACCTGAAAAAGACCTGTGAGTGCATTTATTTGCCAGGAGTATATATATATATATATATATATATATATATATATATATATATATATATATATATATATATATCCTGTATTAGGCTACAATGTGTGATTTTTTAAAATTTTGGGATGGTGGTGTGCCGCAGGATTTTTTAATGTAAAAAAGTGTGCCACGGCAAAAAAAAAGGTTGCAAATCACTGCAATAAGTGATACTCCCTTCACGTCCCTCTGACATTCGCTGTACTCTGAGAGGAATCGGGCTTCAACAATGCTGAGAAGCGCATATCAACGTAGAAATCTTAGCACAAACTTACTTCACCACCTCCATAGGAGGCAAAGTTTGTATATACTATACATATATATTTATATATATACCTATATATATTTAGACCTTCTTGGTCAAATACCTTGAAACATGCATTATCATTTTATTTATTTTTAGTGTTTTTAATTGAAATATTTGAAATTCATATGTTCTTCACATAGAAGTCAAAAGGGTGAATTTCCAGCTATTAGAAAACGGGAAACATATATGATGAAAGTATATAGCAAAGTTTGTTTTACTATACATAACTAAACAGTTTAAGACAAGGGCAATTTTTTCCAAAATCAGTAATGAAAAATGTCTAATTGTGATTGTGTCAGCGACGTATTAGCAGCCATTAACATGACTAAAGTGATCAAATGATAGCTTGCTACAAACTCCTTGATTGGCTACCTGCAAATTACATTTTAAAATTGAGTTTTGTGGGGTGCAAAGCCTACTACCAATGCGGCAGGATGCATGTTGAGGAGCTTTTTTTTCTACTTTTGATTATTATTATTATTCTTTATTTATAAAGCGCCAACAGATTGGGTACAAAGATAAAAGTACAGTACAATACAATATCAAAGACACCAGACAAAGTTTAACAAACAAATACAGGGGGAATTGAGGGCCCTGTTCCCGTGGGAACTTACAATCTAGATGGTAGGAGGGTGAGAAACAGGAGGTGGGGACTGCAAAGGTGAGAATGAGTGTGTGAGTTAGATGGGGCAGCAGTTAGGCAAGTAGAATTCATTTGTTACTGATTTGGAGATAGGCTTCCATGAACTGAAAGGTCTTTAGGGAGCGTTTAAAGGAGGAAAGGTTAGGGGAGAGTCTGACAGCTCTAGGAAGTGCATTCCAGATGGTTGGTGCCGCACAAGAGAAGTTCTGTAGCCTAGCATGGGAGGAGGTAATGGTAGAAGATGCAAGGAGCAGGTCATTGTTGGATCTTAGGGGGCGGGCTGGAGTATATTTCTTGATGAGTGAGGACAGGTAGGGGAGGACTGCGTTGGTAAGGGCTTTGTAGGTCAGGATGATAATTTTGAATTAATTCTGCTGTGGATGGGTAGCCAGTGAAGGGACTCGCAGAGAGGTGCAGCAGATACAGAGCGTCGGGAGAGGTGGATTAGCCTAGCAGAGGCATTTAGGATGGATTGAAGAGGGGAGAGGCGGGAGAGAGGGAGGCCAGTTAGTGGGTTATTATAGTAGTCAAGTCGGGAGATTACTAGGGAGTGGATTAGCTGTATAGTAGTTTCAGCACTCAGAAATGGACGGATTTTGGAGATATTGCGTAGATGGTTGCGACAGGAGGAAGAGAGCAGTAGGATGTGGTGTATAAAGGACAGATTGGAGTCAAGTGTAACTCCTAGGCAGCAGACTTGGGGTGATGGGGAGATAGTGGTGTCACTAACAGTGATTGAAAAGTTAGGAACAGGGGTAGAATTAGAGGGGGGGGATTGGAAGGAGCTCAGTCTTGGACATATTGATTTTTAGGTGGTGAGAGGCCATCCAAGAAGAAATGCCAGATAAGCAGACACTGATGTGAGAAAGGACAGAAGGAGAGAGTGAAGGGTGGATAGGTAGATCTGAGTATCATCAGCATAGAGGTGGTAATTGAAGCCATAGCTACTGATAAGTTTACCCAGTGAGGATGTATAAATAGAGAAGAGTAGAGGACCCAGAACAGAGCCTTGAGGTACTCCAACAGACAGAGGCAATGGAGAGGAGTCGCTGCCAGCAAAGGAGACAGAAAAGGACCTATTAGAGGGATAAGAGTGGATCCAGGAAAGGGCAGTGTCAGAGAGCCCAAGGGAGCTGAGAGTCCGTAGGAGAAGGGGATGTTCAACTGTGTCAAAGGCAGCAGACAGATCCAGTAAGATAAGTGTTGAGTAGTGGCCGTTTTTTTAGCAGAGAAAAGATCATTAGTAACCTTGGTGAGGGCAGTCTCAGTTGAGTGTTGGGAACGGAAGCCAGATTGTAAGGGGTCAAGCAGTGAGTTGGAGGACAAGAAGTGGGTTAAGTGATCAGAGACTAGTTTTTCCAGGACTTTTGAATATAGCGGAAGCAGTGATATGGGGCGGTAGTTTGCAGGAGTATTGGGGTCGAGGGAGGGTTTTTTGAGGATGGGGGTGACCTTTGCGTGTTTGAAGGAAGATGGGAATGAACCGGTAGTAAGGGATAGGTTGAATATGTGAGTAAGAGCTGCAGTGAGGGTAGAAGACAGAGAAGGTATTAGATGTGAAGGGATAGGGTAAAGTGGGCAGGTAGTGAGGTGTGAGGAAGACAATAGACTCACTTCATTCTCAGTGGTAGGGGGGGAAGGTGCTGAGAGTGGTGGAGGGGGTTGCCGGGGGCAGAGATGGAAGGTTGCAGTCTTGTGTTGGGATATTACTTCGGATGGTAATTGTTTTGTTGAAAAAGTAGTCTTCCAGGTCTTGAGCACTAAAGGCAGATGAAGGGGGTGGTGAAGGTGGATTAGCCTGTATATTAAGCTTAAAGGTGAGCAGATGGTGGTCTGAGATGGGAAATGGGTGACAGGTGGCGTCAGAGAGAGAGCAGAAGTAGGAGAATACTAGATCAATAGATTGTCCGTCGCAGTGAGTAGTTGTAACTTTTTAAATAATATATCTAGTATACCAATTAATAACCTTATTCTACTAAAGTTAGGAGAAATTAGATGCTTATTTTAGGATGGTGTACCTAGCCTATGCTCTTCGGTAAAACCATGCGTCTGTCAGGAAGTATATTTTCTGTTCCAGTCTAAGCGGTATACTTGAAGTGGTTGATAGAACATACAGTTTGGGCTGCGGCACATACCCACTCAGGTAACTGGGTGTATGAGTAGTTTGACTCCAAACGAGTAGTTTGACTCCAAAACTACTTGCTACTCTAAAACTAAAATGGCTGCAGTGCATAGTTGGGAAGTGACACTGATAGAAATTCTTAATAATCACTTTGAGGAGTTGTAACAGAAGTTAATATGCGCATGTTTATCTGGTTGTGATGGCCCTACTCATTTGGATAGACAACATGACTCACAGATATGAGATACAGCTCTGGATCCCCCTCTTAAGATGAAGGTAGCTTACTACAATGTTTATAGATGATGTCAGAAAACCCTATGTCCTCCTAAAGCTAACGCCACCTACTGATGTCCCCACACTTCTAACTAGTACATGGGCTACCCAACCTAATGACCAGGACTGTAACTTCCAGGCTTTAGAAACTCTCACTCCCTGAATGGAAAAGACGGAACAAGGAGACCTTGGATTTACAACTGCTTTGCTAGTAAAGGGTTGCTTCAATAGTTTTTGTGTCTTATACTGGACAGAAGAAGCTCTGGTTGCTAGAACAAACGTTCACATTCGGGGTCTGAGAGCAGAGAGGTCATATCGGCTGTGGATTAACATTGACGAGTATCCCTTGTTAAGCTCTGTCATATGTGAAGATCTGGACTTGCCTAGTAGTTATTTCCCCTGAGGCACACACTATACAGATGCAGAGCCTGCCAGAGGAGTTTAAGTGCTTCATTTGGCTAGTTCTATTTTCTAGTGATATTGTGAATTATCTCTCATTGCTATGTTTCCCAGTAGCCAGTAAATATTTAAAGGACCAGTAAATACAGTAGATTTGCATATTCAAAACATGCACAATAAAAATACAATGCAATAGCACTTAGGGGCCGATTTATCAAGGGCCAAATGGCCCCTGTTTCCGTGCGAGCCTCGAGGCTCGCTAGAAACAGGAGTTAAGAAGCAGCAGTCTTAAGACAGCTGCTCCTTAACTGGCTCACTGCCTCTGAGGCTGTGGACATCAATCCGCCTGGTCTCATACAATCGGGCTGATTGACACCCCTGCTAGTGGCCAATTGGCCCGAATCTGCAGGGGACAGCATTGCACAAGCAGTTCACCAGGCTGTTAACTGATAACAGCCTGATGAAACGGCTCTGTGTAGCCGAGAAACACGTTGCTTTGATGCTTTGTTTTAAAACAATTTAATAAAACTGTTTTATTCTACTCTGCTGGAGTTTGCTCTCTCCTCTTTCCAGTAGTGGACTGTGCTATTTTTTCGGCAAAGTGGAGCTTTAAACACTGTTTACCGCCATTCACCTGCCCCTCCGCTAGTGTACAGATCATCGGCACACAAGGAGTTAGGTGTGTCAGTATCCAGAGATCCTGATTGGCCTTACGGAACCCGGCCTGGCTCGAGGATCAGCCGCTGCCTTTGTTTGTCTTCCGGGCGACGTTGAGGTCCCGGTCTGCATTGCTAGGCACGTCTTAGTGCCGCCTGGTTTGTGAGTATTGGTCTCTTCCTTCTCTACTTGTTTCTCAGGGTTTTAGCGTTATTACCCTATTGGCGCCTTCCTTTTCCCAGCTACTAATATATTATATATTGAGAGATGACATTTTAGTATCCTTATGTCACATTACATAACTTCTATAAGGGGTGTTAAGGATATATTATCTTGTTTAGTTTTTTATCTTATTCCTAGAATTGGTTCCAAAAGTGACCCTATTGGGCCAATTTATTATTGCCTGGCGGACATGATACGCTGCAGCATACAGTTTTTTGTTCTTTGTTTTTCTAATATATATACAGCCAAGATTACAGAAATAACAAAATGAAATTAGGTAACTATGTAGGGGGCTTTTGCCCTAAAAAACCATTACATCAAAAGAAAACATTGCAGTCTCAGTTTAGTTGGGTACAGAAAAAAAGAGAAGATTAAACCCAAGATCATCAATTAATACATTCATCATAGACACCGGTATCTCTCCTCTTTATACCAGTACAATTTAGGTTAATAAATTAGTCCCAACAATAAGTGGCACAATTACATATATACGGCGCAGGCTTCAGCGCAAGTGCAGCAAACCCGCGCCACCCGTAATTTCACCTCGCACATCGGGGTATTACATATACCCCGCCGGCAGCTCATAAAGTGCCGTAAGTCTGATAAACTAGCGATGTCCAGAAATTATCGTAAATACAAATTTCTGGAGTGGCCAGTGACTTATGGCACTTTAGAAACTGCCGGCACCTAAGAAAAGTAAAGAAAATAACAAATCTCCCGTAAAAGTCTAACACGCTACCCAAAAATAAGCCTGACATGTAAAAACCCCTATATCCGCATTCCTCCCCTTTCACTACTAATAATAAATGTATTAACCCCTAGACCGACAACAACCCACAATGCAATAAGCGTAATTAAACTATTAACCCCTATATCTGCCATCAAACCCACACCGCAAGTAATAACTAAATTATTAACCCCTAAATCCGCCATCAAACCCACACCACAAGTAATAACTAAATTATTAATCCCTATATCCGCCAACCCCAACATCGCAAACTACCTATTAAAACTATTAACCCCTTATCCACCATTAACCCACAACGCAATAAACCCAATAAAACTATTAACCCCTAATCCGCCATTAACCCACAACGCAATAAACCCATTAAAACTATTAACCCCTAAACCGCCAAAGCCCACAACGCAAGAAACCTAATCCCTAACCTATCCCCCCTAACCTAACACCCCCTAAATGAACCCAAATTACTTAATTTGCAAAATACTAAAGTTACTATTAAATTTAAAAAAAAAACTAACACTACTTTAAAAATACAAGTATATGTAATGGGGCCCAAGAGGAGGGGGAGAGGAGAAGAGAGAAGAAAAAGCGATGGTAAGGGAAGAGAGGGAAGAAAGAAGAGCACAGGGGAGAGGACATTTAGATGAACAAATCCCTAATAAAACTAATTTTGAATTCCAAAATGGAAAAATCCGGTGATCAATTTCTCCAGAGGGTAGGCTCTTTATGAATGAGGACCATTTTTGGAAAAAGAGGCATATATCTTTCTTGATTACTATTCATGTCTGTGTCATGTTGTTCTATAATGCATTGTTTTTTCAAGTAGTTTTTAATTTCTACAAAACTGGGGATGTTGCCTTTTTTTCTAGTGGTGAAGGATTACATTTCTGGTTGAAAGAATAATTGTGTTAAGTTTTTTATGGTTCTGATTTTGGCCTCCCTCCCAAAGAAAGATTATATGTGATAGAGAAAAAACAGTGTAAGACAACTTCAAAACCACGATGATCCAATGTTCTAGTTTCTGCCACATTTATCTGATTCTGGGACATCCCCATAACATGTGGATCAAATCAGCTGCAAAGAAAAAACATTTTGGACATGCACAGAAATTCCCCATCTAGTTCTTTTTGCTGGGGTGAAATAAGCCTGATATAATAATTTAACATGGAATTTTCTCCATGTTAAGGACAATGTGGTTTTAGCAACTAATGTGATAGATCTTTGAATTGTCTCCTGATCAATATTGGATTGAACATTATAAGCGTTCCATTGTTGAGATAATTCTAGAAGATTTTAGTCTCCTCTTTTTGAGAGCAATAATTGATACCATAGTGAGATTTAAATAATTGCAGCGTCAGAATAGCCAGATATTCCTTATTTAAACCTTTCTTTTCTGCTGAGTTAAAGGGCCATGATACCTAAATGTTGAAACACTCGAAAGTGATGCAGCATAGCTGTAAAAAGCTGACTAGAAAATATCACCTGAACATCTCTATGTAAAAAAGAAAGATATTTTACCTCAAAAGTTCCTCAGTAGCCACATCCCATTGTAGAGGACTTCTAAGCAGCAAATCAGTATGTCTGTCCCGGGACAGCTAATTGATTGAGCTTATGTGCACACTCATCTTATTTCCCTATTTAGTTTAAGGAGGTTTACTATGAAATCTCATAAGAGTTAAGTGAAATCTCATGAGATCACAGTAAAAGAGTTCATGACCTCAGCACTGCTGATGCTGATTGGATGCTGTTCATTTCTTCTTTTTTTTTTTTTTACCTGCAGCTGGGCTGCAGCTGAATATAACTTTTTACACAGAACTTACTCTGCTGAGCTGAGGACATTGTGAGGTAAAATATCTTCCTTTTTTACATAGATATGCTCAGGTGATATTTTCCTGTCAGCTTTTTACAGTTATACTGCATCAGTTTCAAGTGATTTAGCATATGAGTATTATGTCCCTTTAAAGTAATCAATAGTTATGTAGCATACAGTTTTAAACAACTTTCCAGATCACTTCTATTATCAAATTTGTTTCAATTTGTTTCATTCTTTTGGTATCATTTGTTGAAGGAGCAGCAATGCGCTGGTTTCTTACTGAACACATGGGTGAGCCAATGACAATCGGTGTGTGTATATATATATATATATATATATATATATATATATATACAGGGAGTGCAGAATTATTAGGCAAGTTGTATTTTTGAGGATTAATTTTATTATTGAACAACAACCATGTTCTCAATGAACCCAAAAAACTCATTAATATCAAAGCTGAATATTTTTGGAAGTAGTTTTTAGTTTGTTTTTAGTTTTAGCTATTTTAGGGGGATATCTGTGTGTGCAGGTGACTATTACTGTGCATAATTATTAGGCAACTTAACAAAAAACAAATATATACCCATTTCAATTATTTATTTTTACCAGTGAAACCAATATAACATCTCAACATTCACAAATATACATTTCTGACATTCAAAAACAAAACAAAAACAAATCAGTGACCAATATAGCCACCTTTCTTTGCAAGGACACTCAAAAGCCTGCCATCCATGGATTCTGTCAGAGTTTTGATCTGTTCACCATCAACATTGCGTGCAGCAGCAACCACAGCCTCCCAGACACTGTTCAGAGAGGTGTACTGTTTTCCCTCCTTGTAAATCTCACATTTGATGATGGACCACAGGTTCTCAATGGGGTTCAGATCAGGTGAACAAGGAGGCCATGTCATTAGATTTTCTTCTTTTATACCCTTTCTTGCCAGCCACGCTGTGGAGTACTTGGACGCGTGTGATGGAGCATTGTCCTGCATGAAAATCATGTTTTTCTTAAAGGATGCAGACTTCTTCCTGTACCACTGCTTGAAGAAGGTGTCTTGCAGAAAATGGCAGTAGGACTGGGAGTTGAGCTTGACTCCATCCTCAACCCGAAAAGGCCCCACAAGCTCATCTTTGATGATACCAGCCCAAACCAGTACTCCACCTCCACCTTGCTGGCATCTGAGTCGGACTGGAGCTCTCTGCCCTTTACCAATCCAGCCACGGGCCCATCCATCTGGCCCATCAAGACTCACTCTCATTTCATCAGTCCATAAAACCTTAGAAAAATCAGTCTTGAGATATTTCTTGGCCCAGTCTTGACATTTCAGCTTGTGTGTCTTGTTCAGTGGTGGTCGTCTTTCAGCCTTTCTTACCTTGGCCATGTCTCTGAGTATTGCACACCTTGTGCTTTTGGGCACTCCAGTGATGTTGCAGCTCTGAAATATGGCCAAACTGGTGGCAAGTGGCATCTTGGCAGCTGCACGCTTGACTTTTCTCAGTTCATGGGCAGTTATTTTGCGCCTTGTTTTTTCCACACGCTTCTTGCGACCCTGTTGACTATTTTGAATGAAACGCTTGATTGTTCGATGATCACGCTTCAGAAGCTTTGCAATTTTAAGAGTGCTGCATCCCTCTGCAAGATATCTCACTATTTTTGACTTTTCTGAGCCTGTCAAGTCCTTCTTTTGACCCATTTTGCCAAAGGAAAGGAAGTTGCCTAATAATTATGCACACCTGATATAGGGTGTTGATGTCATTAGACCACACCCCTTCTCATTACAGAGACATTACTTTCGAGCCTATACAGCTTGGAGTAAGACAACATGCATAAAGAGGATGATGTGGTCAAAATACTCATTTGCCTAATAATTCTGCACTCCCTGTATATATATATATATATATATATATATATATATATATATATATATATATATATATATATGCAGTCACCAATCAGCAGCTAGAACCTAGGTTTTTTCAGGGCCGGTGCTAGGATTTTTTGCCACACAGGCGAGGATATATTTTGCTGCCCCCCCCCCCCCGATAAATACAGACTACAGTTTCCTTTTATTTTACCAAAAATTCAGTGCACAAAAGATTAGATGTATAAATAAAAGAAGTTTGGGGGGGCGGAGCCAACAGCTGAAGCAGCAAGACGTCTTTTTCCAGAGCTCCTGCTGTAGGATTTAATAATTTAGTATTTGAAACAAAAAATAAAATCCTAAACTGTAATTTCTTTCCTACTTAAGCTCTAGAATGTGTAGCAGCTGATCTAGGCTTCTCTGGCAGAGTGTTTGGCGTTGCAACAGCACAGAGATCTTTTTGACCTGCTGAGATATCTACATGGAGTAAGCCGCCATTATATGAAACATCTATGCATTATAGCTATCGGCAGAACAACCTTTCTTTTTTCACACTCGAATCCAGTCTTAAGACAACATATGGAGAAGCAAATTGTACATGCGCTACGCAACTTACTAATATCCATGGAAGCCCACCACCAAGAACTCATGGAAGAGCTGAAAGCAGCTATGACCCTAAAAAGAGACCCATCAAGTCCATGTGGGACAGAGGAAGCTATCAGACCCTGCGTCCTAGATATCCCATGCCATGGAAGAGATGTGTCTCAAGACCTGGAGGAAAAGAGCAGTGTGGATGAGCGGAGTGCTGAGCCTGGTACGGGGGGCTGAACGGATTACTTTCAGCAATATAGCTCTCTGCGGCCCACTATCTCTGAAACGGAATACACACTGCACTCTGATGTGCAAACGCAAAATCGCTCACCATGGGCTAATGCCGTGGAAGCGGAGCCACACCATACTACAGCTGCGCGGCAGATCAGAAAGCCTATTACGTCGGATGGTCGTTACTTTGAGGCACAGAGCAGGAGCCCGCTCGCAGTATCCTATGCACTCAAAGCCCGAGACAGTATGATTGGCCTTCTAGTCGGCAATGCCGAGATACCCGAGAAGCTATGGGCTGTAATCCGAACATTGTCTGACCCACGAGAGAACGGAGGTTCTCACCGTCACATCGGGAGCTGTAATATTCAATGTGATATAAAGGGGTCATTTAAGTGCTGGGTCCTGGTAGCCTGCGACTCTTTCAGTTCACTGTCACTACTGGGTTTACTGCAGTGTCTACATCGATTAGCCCAGCGGTTGCCATTCTATCTGGGCTGTTTTAAGATTGGCATTGGGTAAACTCATAAGTCTGGTATTTAATAAACTTTAGGGTCATAAGCCTGATTACTGTTACAATGCATTGGCCCATACCATGACTCTCTTATTTTTTACTCTCATCGCAATGTATTTTTATTATATATGTAAAATGTTTCACATGCAGAGCTATTGTTTTTGCCATGGTATGGACTACCGGATGTTTTGACAAAGGTTCATATGTACCAGGTGCATGGTATGACCACAGACCAGTTAATATACTATAAACCTATTACACATCCCACCTCACTATTAACATGTGTATCTCTCTCAGAGATTATCCCTGTCTAGTTTTTTACTTTTGTGTCATACCTAAGTATGCTGTTAGTTCTCTAGTAGCAGAATAGAAGCAAACAGTTATCTCATTATATTACAAATTATATGATTGCCTGCAAACTGTTATTGTTTATGTTTTAGCAAGTTTACCTATTTTTTTTTTTTTTTTAAAGTAGATGTTCAGGTCTTATGGATATACTTTGAGGAAATGTCTTGCATCTTACCATAACTCTAATCGTATATACTCTACTAGTTTTTCTTTTTAGTTTATGCTTTCACAGAGACTGGTAAACTCCTTACGTTTATGGTATTATATAGATCCTTATTTTCTCATAAGCATTTACATGACTGGAGGGTATAGTACTGGACTCTGTCCTTATATACTAGACATAGCTAGTAAGAGTAATATATGTTAGCTTCGATAGTTTCTTAACAGAGCCTAGATTCATTCGTGCTATAACAGCCTTTCTACAGGTTTAACTATATACTTGCAGAGGAGCATATTGCGCCTTATTAAATTGATAATCCATAGAAACCCTGTATATAAGTGCTTATGAATGCTCAGCTGTCTTTATACTATATTATGCTTGCCTGCTTTAGTGGTTTGCTAGATTTTTACAATTTCTAGAGCTCTGTTGGCTTCACTGGAAGTTAGGACTTCCCTACTTCTCAGGGATCTATTTTTCTCCAACTATAATCATGAGATGTTATAATGATAATCCAAAAGGAATTTAGTTAACATGGTCATATAGCTGTTCAACCCAAGAGTGTGTTAGTATTAGCCTGACACTAGCTGTATATCTCCAAAACACTTTTACTCCAAATATCTCCATAGTAATTTTTGTTTCCCTACATGTCTATATTATTAATTATTTGCTTCATATATTTGATGATATGATACTCTAATAGGTTTTGTATGGTTTTGCTTATAGAATATTAGTTTGTGTCAAGCTCCTCTAAAACATCACATCCGTAATAGGCTTATATATTCTAAGCACCTACGCTATTACATAGCTGCCTTTGCAAGGTCCTTTTCAGACTAATCTAGCCTACCTTATTTTAAGGTGTTATTATACCCCATTATCGCTTGCCAGGATACCCCAAGATGTCCTAAGTACCACCATCAAATCTATATTATGGAGCCTGCTCTGAGTGGAATAAATTTATACACACAAGTTTTTAGGTGTTTATATTGTATTGCTCACATACTCTGGACTCTCTGGGAGACGGTTATATATGTTTTGCAAGTTAGATTTACTTTGTATATACTGGTCTCATGGAAATGCAGAGATACCACATCTTATGATCTACTTTAATTATGGTTATATATCTTATGTTAATTATTGTAATATATCTTATGTTCTAGACAGGGTCTTATGTGGGAGCATACTGGTGGGCCCATTAGCTCTTTTATACCATTACTTATGCTGTGTATCTAGAAGCGCTCCCCTACAGAACTATATTTGTATGCTTATATCTACTAGACCCTATTCTACAGTGAAAGTTCTTTATCTTTTGAAGGGCTTCTACATTTAGTCACAAAGTAGCTATCCACCCCACTTATTCTGTAATACCAAATGTATATTGACTGGTCTTTGTAGGTCAGCTTTAACAAAGGTGTTATTAATATTGATATGTACCTTGGACTTCTCTTCACATGTTAGCATATAACCCCTTTAAGAAGCATTAACTTGCATATCTAGCTTAAATCCCCCCATGGAATACTATCACTTAAGTACCTATAACTCTCAATCATTCCAACATCATTTGGCCCTTACTGATATTTTGTCCTATAACTGCCCCTTCGATAATAAGATTTGATGTTCAACCATTTTTCACGAGAAGCTCTTTTATATGGCTCCGCTCCCCCACCTTTCCCCCCCATTTAATAAGCAGCGCTTGCCCACTGAACTCCCCCCCCCCCACTACATAATATTTTTACTATATGCTATCCTTAGGCCCAAAAGAGGCCGCAGATCTGGCTACCATATGTTATCTTATTCCCACGTAGCTAATGGGCCCGTAAGAGGCCTTCTAACTAGTCAGCCAGTGTTGCTATAAAATCCACAAAACCAGAGGTTTGAGAAGCTTATTTGCTGTCAAGCATTGTTGTTTTTTTTTGTTGTTTTTGTCTTCTATTGTTTTTTTTATATGCGGCAATGTTTATTGACAAATGATTTACGTGCATTTACTGTTGCAAACTTATCGTATGTTGTTCTTCTTAATGCGTAACCTCAATAAAAAAAGTATTTAAAAAAAAAAGAAGTTTGCACTAGCTTATAGTGCACATTGTGCTTTATAAATATACCCAACTCACGTAAAAACAAATAGCCATTTTTGTACATTTTAGCTTGAGTATGTTGTACATAAGATAAAGTCACAAAAAGTACAGTAGAAAAAGTTGTTCCTTGTATTGATCCATGTGACCTAACATGTTACATATTAACAGAGGGGCACAAAACCACAGGACAAGTAAATGCAGTTACATGAAGCATACAATATACTTAACATATTGATACAGAAGGCGATAATAATAAACCCAGAACCTAAGAATGTGCTACCTAAATAGCAATAACATAGCAATAGTGTTGTAGTAACTGAATACAATAACAGAACAAGGCGCCCTTTACACATTTTAGCACAACCAGATGTATAGTTCACACCCTGTCCCTTACCTTATCAGTAACTTATTGACTATAGGGTACTCCCATGGCTGTGCTGTTTACTCTCAGCTGACAACTGACAGCACCTCCGGGGGAGTGAGATGTAAGGGGAGCTGTGCACCAGGACCTGGTCAGACTATTATATATGGCCTAGATTTAGAGTTGGGCGGTAGCCGTCAAAACCAGCGTTAGAGGGTCCTAACGCTGGTTTTTACCGCCCTCTGGTATTTGGAGACAGTCATTAAAGGGTCTAACGCTCACTTTACATCAATTGCGTATCCTATCTTTTCAATGGGATCTTTCTAACGCTGGTATTTAGAGTCTTGGCTGAAGTGAGCGTTAGAAATCTAACGACAAAACTCCAGCCGCAGAAAAAAGTCAGTAGTTAAGAGCTTTCTGGGCTAACGCCGGTTTATAAAGCTCTTAACTACTGTGCTCTAAAGTACACTAACACCCATAAACTACCTATATACCCCTAAACCGAGGTCCTCCCACATCGCCGCCACTCTATTAAATTTTTTAACCCCTAATCTGCCGCTCCGTACACCGCCGCCAGCTAAATTATCCCTATGTACCCCTCATCTGCTGCCCCTAATACCGCCGACCCCTATATTATATTTATTAACCCCTAATCTGCCCCCCTCAATGTCGCCTCCACCTGCCTACACTTATTAACCCCTAATCTGCCGACCGGACCGCGCCACTATTATAATAAAGTTATTAACCCCTAATCCGCCTCACTCCCGCCTCAAGAACCCTATAATAGATAGTATTAACCCCTAATCTGCCCTCCCTAACATCGCCGACACCTAACTTCAAACATTAACCCCTAATCTGCCGACTGGAGCTCACTGCTATTCTAATAAATGTATTAACCCCTAAAGCTAAGTCTAACCCTAACCCTAACACCCCCCTAAGTTAAATATAATTTTTATCTAACGAAATAAATTAACTCTTATTAAATAAATTATTCCTATTTAAAGCTAAATACTTACCTGTAAAATAAACCCTAATATAGCTACAATATAAATTATAATTATATTATAGCTATTTTAGGATTAATATTTATTTTACAGGCAACTTTGTATTTATTTTAACCAGGTACAATAGCTATTAAATAGTTAAGAACTATTTAATAGCTAAAATAGTTAAAATAATTACAAAATTACCTGTAAAATAAATCCTAACCTAAGTTACAATTAAACCTAACACTACACTATCAATAAATTAATTAAATAAAATACCTACAAATAAATACAATTAAATAAACTAACTAAAGTACAAAAAATAAAAAAGAACTAAGTTACAAAAAATAAAAAAATATTTACAAACATTAGAAAAATATTACAACAATTTTAAACTAATTACACCTACTCTAAGCCCCCTAATAAAATAACAAAGCCCCCCAAAATAAAAAAATGCCCTACCCTATTCTAAATTAAAAAAGTTCAAAGCTCTTTTACCTTACCAGCCCTGAAAAGGGCCATTTGCGGGGCATGCCCCAAAGAATTCAGCTCTTTTGCCTGTAAAAAAAACCATACAATACCCCCCCCAACATTACAACCCACCACCCACATACCCCTAATCTAACCCAAACCCCCTTAAATAAACCTAACACTAAGCCCCTGAAGATCTCCCTACCTTGTCTTCACCTCACCGGGTCCCGATCTGTCCAGAAGAGGGTCCGAAGTCTTGATCCAAGCCCAAGCGGCGGCTGAAGAAATCCATCATCGGGCTGAAGTCGGAAGTCCATCATCCGGATGAAGTCTTCTATCAAGCCGCATCTTCAATCTTCTTTGTTCCGGAGCGGAGCTCTAGAGTAGG